>NW_001889906.1:250003-430097 GCF_000143565.1 Laccaria bicolor S238N-H82
TCGTGATGATTATGGGTGACACCCGTCACGAAATTACTCTCTTTGGGCACACATCAGCATAAACAAATAGCTTTTTAACTTATTTATGCAACACTGTAGGTAAGGTGCAAAACTGACGTCAAAAATTCAATTGTCCCTTGTTTGAGGTGTTGGCAAAGACAATGATTGGAAGTTGGTGTCATGGAGCGAAAAATGAACTACATTGACTATGCTCACTGGCTCGATGACGCTAATACGCTCTCGAAAAGCTCCACACACCATGCTAGGTTACTGCCGTCCTCCCAATCATAACGCGTAAGTTTGAGCCGGAGAGAGTAGGGATAATAGTTTAAATGAGCGTTGGGGGTGAATCTGCATATCACCAGGATGTAAAAGTAATGGTAGCATACATATACCGCTAAATGGAAAACAAATGGTGGTAGTAATGAAAACAAGGGGAATGATACCAAACATATAACAGAGGATAGGGGGGCAAGATGAAAGCATAATAAACAGTTTCAGCGCCCTTCCAAATGTGAGGGAGGGTATCGAGCCATACGGCAAGAACAGAGAGACAAGTGAGTTGAGATGAAAAACGGGGATATAAGGGGGGGAGGGAAACATAGTCATGAGCGTGGTTCTCTCTCACTCAGCAGGTTTCGGTGGAAGCGGGGGTGGGGGCCCAGGAGACTTGAGAGCAACACTGGATCCCTCATATCCAGCCAGGAGAGGTGTGAACTGCTGCTGGTCATTCGCAGCCGCACTGGGCAACGGGGATGGAGCCCGATTACCTTTCCCATTGATCATGTTCGGAGAATGGTTCAGATGGTCATGGTCATCTAAAGACGGATTCTCTCCATTCATGGTGAACCTCGAAACACGTGCATCTTCCGCCTGTGTTTCTTGGATGTATTCCGCGGGAGGTCTGGGCATCAGAGGTGGGGGAGTTTGCGCAGGAGGAGCAGGAGATCCTCCAACGCGACCAGGAGCACTGGAGAAAGGAGGAGGGGAAACACTCGCATTGGCTTGTCGGCCATTCAATGGACTTAGAGTGCTTCCATTCATGCGCAGCGGTTGAGGAGCCTCCATAGCTTCGTACCTGGCCTTTAACATAGCCTTTTCTTCGATGGCCGTTAGTACCCTACCACTCCCCCCCGCAGTGGGTGGTACGGGTGTTGGCCGCGGACCTCCCGTAGAGCTAGCGCTCGGAGTTCGTGCAGGAGATCTGAAATTTCCACTAGTGCTATTAGAACGAGGAGGCGTTTGTGGCTTGACATTGGCGCTGTTTTCGCGCGATAGGGCATCACGAGCCTCAAATTTGCGTCTCAAAGCTTCTTTTTGCGCAAGGGCGTCAGCATAATCACTGGAAGAAGAGCCAGGGACCGGAGGAGAATACGTGTTCAAAGGTGGTTCCGTATTGGCGTTATTGCGAAGTGCAGCAGCATCCTGCGACTCGTATACGCGTCGCATACGCTCCTTTTCGGACAGAATAGCCTGAGGACCAGAGGGTGGTGCTACAACGTCGAATG
The DNA here is from genome assembly GCF_000143565.1 of Laccaria bicolor S238N-H82. Taxonomy (NCBI): domain Eukaryota; kingdom Fungi; phylum Basidiomycota; class Agaricomycetes; order Agaricales; family Hydnangiaceae; genus Laccaria; species Laccaria bicolor. The sequence continues at coordinate 251,512 of NW_001889906.1, forward strand.
GAGGTGGTTCGTCTGCCGCTGGCCCACTTTGGGAGGAAGAGCCGGCAGGGGCAGAAGGGTACAGCGAATCATAAGCAATAGGATCTGAACTCGATCCTGAGCCGTGACCGTCTTCACTCATAAATCCACCTTGAGTACGGTCCACTGCCCTCTTTGCTTCTTCGTATCGCCTCAAAGCAGCTTTTTCTTGTTCTGCAGTCAAATATTGTGGAACTGCGGGTTTAAACGAAGCTGAACGTGGGGCTGGTGTCTGTACAGAAGGAGCAGCAGAAGGCACCCGAGAAGGAGCAGATCCTTGTGCAACAACGGGTACTTTGGCAGTGACAGCAGGCACCTTGGCAACGGCGGGAATGGGTACTTGAGCTGGAGGGGGTGAGGCCGTTCTGGTTGCCTGCTTTTGCAAAGCATCTGCCTTATTGTTCCGAGCAGAGATAGCTTGCGCATACATGACTGCTGCTGCTGAAGGCTTGGAAGTGCTGCTACCGGACACGCTCTTAATGGGATCGGAGTACTGCAAAGGCGGCCGAACTCCTTGCGTCTGTTGCACTGCATTTGTAGCTTTCTGGTACAGTAACTTTTCATCTTCGGCTGACAGCCAATTGGCAGGATTGCCGGTCGCTGCCGCTGCGGTCCGGGGAGGCGATGTCTGGGATGTAGGAGGTGGGGATGCAGATGAAGGAGGCTGAGACGCATATATCAGTAACAGAGATCATATTTCCATACGTCGAATAGCAACTTACTGGAGCAGCATGAGCACCTTGCGTCATCTCCACCCGCTTTCTAGCCTTCTCAAATAACTGCGCCTTTTCTTCCTCTGCGGAGAGCCAATTCTTGGTCGTAGCAGGTCCATGGTCATTTGAAATTTCGGTAGGATGGGCATTCATGATGGTGAACCTATTTCCGCCACCCGGACCACCCGCTGAACGAGGTCTGTTTCCCACTCCCGTTGTCCTACCGTTCGTGGTCGTCGCTGGCGTCGCGGCCGGAACTGCTGCAGGGGGCGGTGTGATGGGTTTGAGGTTGGTGTTGATCGTGGGCGTTGGACGGACAGGCGGGAAGTCATCATTGAGGGTATTGCTCTTCGTTGGCTGGTGTGTGGCATATGGAGGCTTGATGCCGTACCCAGCCCCATAACCCAGTTCATCGGCTGGTAGCTTTGCGGTGGACGACGCTGCCGTGGGAAGGGTAGAATAAGGATTCGCAGCACCAGCTCCCGATAGAGCTGGAGGTGATATTCCGCGTGGAGGCTCTCTAGATCCCAGATGTTGGGAAGTTGGTGTATTCGACACGGGAAGAAGAGAGAGACTGGGGGCTGGTCCAATACGCCTACATATACGTTAGCCTAACCTCAAAATCGACAAAGTTTCCAATTAATTACCTAATAGCTTCGGCAGATACATGACTGGACAATGACAAGGCTAAACATGAACAGCTCGTGTTTTGCTCAGAGTACGACGCACCTTTGCCAATTGGACACGATCACAGGTAAGTCCATTATGAGATGCGTCCCAGTGCCCATCAGCGCCTTAATGGACAAGGTGTATGTGACATCTATATGTCTGGCCGCGTTGAGAGTGGTCGTCGTATGGTTTTGGTTGAGCAGGCACCACAATTCCGCTTGATGTTGTGTACCACCATATAACGTCGCATTCACGACAAGTTTGTTCTCGCATACGTTGACCACCCTGACTTGTGGGGCGGCTTTCTTTCCTTGGGCATATGGCCCCGCGCGGAAGACAGTCGATTCCTTGAGCGATATTTCAAACCCTCGGAGGATGATGGTATGTAAACTGTCAGATTTGACAGTGGCATTGACGGAGATACGATCACCAGGCCCGTAGCAGGTATGGTTGCGCTGGACGATGAGGTTGACGCCTTCTTGAGCAAGGTGCCGGGTCTCGGGTTGGCAGTAGACGGGCCAGGTAGAGTGTAGCTCATGTTTATCGATGATGATAGTCGCCTGGGTGGAAACAACCACCGATTTGGCTTTTCGAAGAAATCCTCTGGAATGGTATAAGCATATGTAAAGAGAGCGAGAAATCAACTGACTTTTTGCCTTTGGTGCATACACTAGCTACCAGCTCATAATTGATCCCAGCTACAGAAGAAAATTTCAGCAAAAATGAATCATGGAACGTGAGCCTGCCCACCTCGATTTTCCAATGCGATGCTGGGTGGAATTGATTCAGGTATCCGAATCGAAAATGGGAAATCTTGCTGCAAAGGATGTTAGCAAACGGATATGATACAACAGGACGATACTCACAGAACGTAGTAGGCCGTAATCCTCTGGGGAGTTCCACAAATTCACTGGACTCGGTCCAACGAAGTCGTAATATGTGTTGGCCTGTCCACCCCCGGGCAGCGTCTCCACCTTCCTCAACTCGATTCGCACCCATTTCGCCTTGACCCCCTGCTGCGGGACACGAACCTCGATGGCCTGCGCGCGGTGGTCAGAGAATGGATTGGAAACAGATAAACTATTACGTACACCCTTTACCGCGGCTTGGGGCCGATCTGGAGCGCCAGGTGGAATACCAGGATAGCCTGCAGATAACGGTCAGCACCATCCATTTGCGATGGAACAATAAGGAATATGGCGCTCTCTGATATTGAAGAAAGCGCTCATACGCACCATGAACGAAGTCGACGTTTGGAGGTGGGCGTAGCTCTCTATAAGATGAACATAAGAACGTGAGCTCTCCTTCGCGCGCATTCCGATGACGATTTTCAAGCCAACTCACAACTTGACCTGGGCCATATCCGCCCGATGAGAAGAAAAGAACAACAGCGGAAAGCGACACAACCAAGGAGAAGGGAGATGATACTGGAATTGGACTGCTGATCACCGTCCCCACCGTCTCCGGCGGAATCAATACGATGGACAGGGTAGAGGCGAAGAGGCCAACGATGAGGTGGAAGCGCGGTGGAAGATTGAGAAGTTAGAACCGTTGTTATTGGGCGTCATTTCCGTGATGCGGCTGTGCCTTGGTCCATGCGACGCTCATCATTGATTTCTCACTGCGACAAAATATCGGAGACAAAGGTCACAAATTCTTTTCTCACTACGACAAGGACAAAGGTGCTCCTCAAGTATAGGTGAGCGAGAACAGCTAGATGCACATGCTTAGTGATAAGGTGAACACAGGGTAATCTCTTGTATGGTCAACTCAAGTCGCGTCCAAAATGTTTGAAACACTCCCGGAAGAACTCCTTCATCAAATCATAGCTATGTGCCACTCCATAGACTATGATGTGTTTGCAGACCGATCCCCAGAACCATTGCTCGCCCATCGTAACGAGATGGCGCGGCTGCTCCTTGTTTGCCACCGTTGGCGGCGTGTTGCCACTCTATTGAAATATGAAACGGTCATTGTCACCTCTCAGGCCGAGGCCAGCATCTTGGCCTCTATTCTATCTCGAGGTGGGGTCGGTTCCTATGTCAAGAGACTCCGGATAGAGGGCGAATTTGGCCAGGCTCTACGCACAATTCTTTCCAAAGTCCCAAGGCTCGTGGCCCTCTCCGTCTCTCTTGATATTACTTCAGAGTCGAAAGGTGCTGGTCCATGTGCTGGGGCACGAACGCAACGTTCAAGGGCCCTCGCAAGAGCTCTCGTCCACATACCAAAGTTACAGATTGTATATGTTCCGCGAGCGTATTACATTAGCGAGGACGACGTAGTACTGAATGCCATCAAGAATGCTTCTGTACAGAGGATTTATAGTTGGATCCCCTGGCAAGATGGCTTTATCATCCCTCCTTTGGACAGGTACTCCCGACTTCGCGATACTATTTACCTCCCGCTCCCAGGACCATGGTTGCGACCCACGTATGCTGCCATTGGCCAAGGTTGGCCTGGGTATGTTTGCTCTTATACTCTTCTGTGCTGCTACTGAGTAACTCCATTTAGCGACTTGTTTCCGACAACTTTTACGTTCTGTACCCAGTCACACGTGTACAGGAGATTGTGGTCGGATCGATTGTAGTGGTCTGCCCTCAACTTCTTTCAGATTCAAAAACACCTCTCCTCTCGAGATATTCAAGACGCCAAACAACTTGAAGTGTACCATAGAGTTATCTCTCGATTATGATTGTTGAAGGTATATATCTGGCCACTATTCTTCGTCAAGCTTTTTATCCAACTCCGATCGGCGCGCATGTTCAAGAGTGATCATCAATGGGCCTTGTGACAACGCTCTTGGGACTTGATTTAGTAGTTACTCGAGAGTTAAGTCACAAGTGGGCATAATTACAAAATAGTAATAATGTCAAGTTAGATCTTGACATTGACACTCATCATGGCCTCGTAAGTCTTGCCTACATTCTTATTGCTTTGCCACTTTCTAAAGGATCGTCGTCCTACCAGAAACCAGAACAAAAGCTCCACTTTCTTGAACATTCATGGTTCATCCGTCGTCACTTGCCTCAAGTTCCATGAAGGGAAAATTATCACAGCGTCAGACGATCACTCCATCAATGTTTTTTCTCTTTCGACCTTTCAGTTACTTCACTGCTTCGAAGGACACCAAGGTGGCGTATGGTCCTTGGAGGCGCTTGAAAACACAATCATCAGTGGATCTACCGATCAGACTGTTCGTCTCTGGGATCTGTCAACAGGAAGATCCACACACATCTTTGGAGGGCACATTTCTACGGTACGGTGTCTAGCCCTCGTAAAACCAGAGCAGGTAGAGAACCAAGATGGGCTCTTGACCTGGCCAGAGCAACCTCTTATCGCCACAGGAAGTCGAGATGCCACTCTGCGTGTTTGGAGGGTTCCGCAGGTCGGAGAACCAGAATATAGATACCATGAACCTGATGAATCTGATGACGGCGATCCCACAGAATACGTATGCTCCTCTGGTATTTGCTTTTTCCGGAGATGACTCAGTCTCTACCATTCAGAATCCTGAAGAGAACCCTTATCATTTACGGTGCTTGCGAGGTCACGAGGCCCCAATACGCGCCATTGCGGCGAGAGGCAGAACTGTTGTCTCTGGAAGCTACGATCATACCCTTCGCGTCTGGGACATAGAAGCTGGCACATGCACGTGGGTTCTTACTGGCCATAGTGGAAAAGGTATGTATATCCTAAAGTATCATGGCTCTAAATCCCAATGACACATTTTTCACCTCCATAGTTTTTTCCCTCGCACTCGATCTCGACCGTCATCAAGTGTTTTCTGGATCGATGGATGGCACGATTCGATGCTGGGATATCAATAGCGGCAACTGCAAATCGGTGATGCAAGAACACACTTCTGTCATTGCCCTGTTGAGCCTATCATCATCATATCTTGTTTCTGGCTCCGCAGACGCTGTTGTTTGCGTGTGGAATCCAACCACGCAGGAACTGTACCACAAGTTTACTGGGCACAAGGGCGCCGTCACCGCCCTTCATAATAGCGATTTGAGAGTTGTCAGTGGAGATGAGTCTGCGCTTTCGTTGTGGAACGTGAAAGATGGCAGTGATCTGATAAATTTATCACTTCCTCATATGGAGGGCGTCTGGCAGGTTGCTTTGGAGGGGAATTGGTGTGCGGCTGTAGTGCATGGTCGTTCACTGGGAACGCAACTCGCTGTCTGGGATTTGAGCCATTGTCATGATGATAGAGAGAGCTTGGCGTAAATTATCAATTCCCACTTTATTATCCTCTTCTTCTATCCCTGATAGTTAATGGATTGCCATCCAGTATACAAACTCCTTTCGCCGAGGAGTTCAGTCGGCTTCAGAGTTGTCACTTAGTCGGATTTCACGGTCCCGTGATGAGTGAAGAGGTTGCTCTTTCAAGAACTCTTACAACCTTTCCTTATCTCCAATTTGCTTCGTGAACTGCATCATATTAGTCCAAGTCCTTAAATCTTCGCTTCTGTGATTGACCAAGCGGAAAGCTCTTGACCAAAAGGAGACGCGAAAATCTTGGTTCAGAATCTGAAGTTGGCGCTTTTTTCGTAATGGCGAACGGTGCGTATGAGATGACACAACTACAACATAACTTATGTCGATGAATATAGGCCTTCCGAGTATCGCAAGCTTATGAAACAAGGACGGCTGGATTGAGATAACAGCTATGTATTTAGCGACTTGCCTAGTCTTGTCAACATTGCATCTACGTGATGATAGGCAATTCTGGGCCACATAGGCTTTTCAACGTTCAACGTTAGTAAGAGGAACTTTGAGGTTCGCCCGATGTCCAGCCAACAAAGGCATCCTTGAATCAAATGGTTGATAGTAATGGTATTCTATCTGCCACAATGTCTCTTCTTATCAGCTGTTGATTTGCTCTTCGTTTTGGTACTCCAGGCTCTCTGCGTAAGGTGCGACACAACTTGCCCTTCTCTTAGCATTATCAAAGTCATGCCAACATCGATGCATCTCCGCCGCGTCTTGTTCGAGTCATTGTCGAAGAGGCGCCCATGCCGAGAGAGCCGAATGGACCATTCAGACTGTCGCCACTTTGGCGCAACATTCCCCTCTCTTCTGACAATTCCCCATCGGCAATACGCGTCAAGCTACTCCATGTGTTGCAGATCGTCTCGAGTCCTTTGTCGTGACTTGGCGTAGCATGCTCGTGCTATTTGCAGCTGATCATTCATCAGCGGGATTTCACCACCTCGAACGATGGCGCAAGGGGGCGTTACAACACAGCTGAAACTATCCTTAAGCGTCTGTCTAATTCCCAAGGCCATGGCGAGGTTTGATCCTTTCCCAATCGACGACACAGGCTGTCTTTCATTCTTACCATGACACTTTTGCGTGTTCAGCGCAAAACTTTCACAGTCAGCATCTCACCCTTTGGGACATCTTCTCCATCACGTATCTCAGATTTTCTGTCTTGCAGACCTCCAGCAAGCAAGAATTGGCACATATTCTCAACAAAAACTTCCGATACCAGGCGAAGCAGCTGCGAAGAAGGGTTCGATCGCGAGCAATCTAACTCCAACCCAGTCTACAAGCCTCGCTGAGTACATCAGGCAGCTTTCCGAGGTCTTTTCCGTGCGCGAGGACCCCTTCTCAAAGTCCAGTGGCTCGAGACAGAGCTGTAACTGGTTGCAGCCAGGTGCTGTGGTCCTCCCGCGCGCCTTATGTCAATCTGAAACTATTAACGGGAATTACACATTCAAAGGGTTCAGATGTATTGGATACTCTCATGGTGGTCGGAATGTGGATATTGCGATGATTAGACCTCAGCTCCAGACTCGTCAACTGATCGGCGACGGTGCGCTCCAATCGCTTGCTTGACTATTGGGCTTCACCTTTCCCTCTGAGATCCCCTGCGCTCGGTCGAAGCCGCTGGTGCCTTTTGTTGTATGGGCGTCGGAGGGAATTTGTTCATCATCACCTTACTGGTCATTGGCGATGCTCCACAATTCCCTGCAAGATTCGTATCTATTCGTGGACTTGGCGTACAGCTATGCGTGACACAGCTATAGCACGGAACGACCCATTTGTACGAAAACGCCTCTTTTTCCATTCTTTTAATCTGTTCAAGTCTCGGAAGTCGATGCGAGCCCGGTATTTTTGACAGTCTGATCATCCTTGTGCTCAACATGCTGCTGGATGGCACGAAATAAGTAGGCGGCTCGGCAATCTGACGGTTACGCCGTCCAACCCCTTTTCTTTCGAGTTCTTTTTGAGGTTCTGGCTCGGCCCGCCAAGCGCCCCGAACAACGTAGACCAGAGTCGGCGCGACCGCCTATCACGACCCTATGTAAGTTACTCGGACCTGTTCTTTGCCTGTTCTTTTCAGAATAGATGACCCTTACTTTCTATCATTCCTTTCGCATCACAGTCATAATCGGTACGTAGGGTAATAATAATATTGATCGGGGGATATCTTATCTTTCCTTTCAGAATCGCGCCATCATCAGGGCCCAGCAACATGAGTCTTTCTTTTGTACCTTCGGCTATTTTCTAACGCACATTCGTCCAACGTTCATTCCCATACTGCTGTATCGAGAATACACTTTACGTCTATCTGGGCCCTATCGATACAGACTACCTACGTACATCCTGATGTTCTCTTTTTGTTTCCCAACAATATACGGGACTGTGGACAGGGTAAAATCCAAAATTGGCGATCCATGATGGCTGCTTTAGGTTAAGTATCATCCGGCTCGAGTATTAAGAGATCGGGACCCACTGACTCTTGGGGTACGTTGTCAGGTGGCATGCTGGCTGGTGAACACGTTGTCGAGAACAACCCTTATTTAATGCATCGTGCAATTTACAAGGCACCATTTATCAGGTATACAAATTTGGTAAAAGTGCGCGGTCGCGATCACGAGACGCGTCGGGAGACAACGCGTCGCGTCACCCTAATTAGTGCATGCTCGACCCTTTTGATCAATGATTAAATTGTGAAGCGGTTACACGTAAGATTGAACTCGACCCCCGATGATATATCATTTCCGTCTCAACGCGAAATTACTTCGCAGATCATGACAAGTTGGATAAGAGTGGCATTGGCGAGTCGCCCATGTTCTCAACGAGGGTGAAACACGACGGCGAGCTACAGCTGTGATAGTGCGACAGGACCAAAAGCGAGAATAAGATATGATCAAAGGTCGTGTGGAGTGAGAGCAGAAAGACCCTTTATTTACTATTTAGAAATCGAGTTTCGAACATGAAGCGTATGAGGATTCATCGTGGACGCCGTTATCAACACAAGTGTTTCTCGATCGTCCATTAGCTACCCAGCAAGCGTTGGGTGGAGGGCAAGCATCGTGCTCGAGTCGAACTTACTAGCCAAACCAACTCGACCAACGATTTCGCCACACTAATCCCTGAGCATCGCACTGGGCGAAAGGTTGGTTATTATCATATCATAAGAACCCTCATCTTCCATACGGTAGACGCCTGAATTTGCCAAACAACCTTGGACAAATCATCCTATCACCGAGAATGAAGAGCATAATCTTATCGCATCGCCACAATATGTCAATTTGCGATCCCTCCCGCCAATGATTGGCCAAGGATTGCTTGATTTTGCTATCTGCAATGCCCTACACCTCCAAACTCTGTGAATATCACTATTTCGATGAAGTTACAAGTGGTAGTAGCAAAGCTGATCTACGAAGATATGGCTTCAATCTTGCAGCAAGGAAGTTGGCTGATCGTTTCAAGTCCCTCTGGCTTCTCGTCGCGATTATCTTTGCCGGAGAGCTAAAATCAAAATTGGACACCTTGCTGTTTAATTTTTACAGATAATCGCCCAGAGTTGTCTCTCATAGTACCCTGGATCGTGATAAGATTTCTTTCAATCAGGGCAGCGGTATAAGCTTGGCGAGCTGGTCAATATCATCCAAAATTGCAACGTCGGGTATAATCACTCCGGCCAGAGTTCACGATCGTAGCAGAAGAAAGAACACACCCAGATTTGAACGCGAAGCCGTTTTAGCCAAGATGATTCAAACGTTGCTGCAAGCACGAAGCGGTAATGGAATGGCAGGGTAGCCGTGATATCGCATGTTAACACTCATAGTAGAACCAGATTGTCATCGATAGCAACTGCTAGAGAGCACGGCACCACAGGATACCCAATATGATTCACGATAACAGAAAAACGGCAAGAGAATCAATGACACTGAGGTAAGTAGCCGTAATCGCATGCTACTTAGCTACAGCAGCAGAACCAAGATGTCAGGTCATGTGCCACTGGCCGTCATCGATAGCAATATTGGCAGCCAGCGGGGCCCCACCAGATGCTGTCCAAAATGAATCATAATTGGTCAACATGTGAAAGCATGGGAACGGCGTGTTTGCGTTTTAACAGATGCCAGGAGGTAGTGGGTATGCACGCTGGTGTCGGGCTCTGACGAGTTATAGGGGCTGCTAACAGCTTTCGCATGAGTAGCTGTATCGAAAACACGAAAGCAGTCGGCGACAAGTTCTATGTGGTTGGGCAAGTAGGGCGAGAAGACGCTCCAGCCAATTGGATCGCATCGTTTATCCGCCTGACAAACAGACGCAATTAACGGCGCTTAGATCCTAAGCGCTTCGCAGCTCTACAGCAAGCAGAAGGGCTGGTTCATCTCAGTTTCGCCACCACTCTTTCTTCAAAAGTAAAGCTCCATTGCTCAGCAGTACGCGCACTCACCATGATGTTCTCGTTGGTTTTTACGACCCTGAATTTTCTGAAAGAAAACGAAAATGCTGTATACCAGCAGCATCTCACGAGTAAAGACTGCGTATCGGCGATAACCGGAAGAACTAGATATGACGCGTCAATATGGCGCGAGAGAGGAACATAAATAGGAAAGTCACTTGACCCTCATAAACGTTCATTCATTCACTTGAATTCTATGCTTCCTGGCCGAAGTTCGAATATATGTCGGTCATAGGAGGAAGAAAGACTTCCGGAATGACCGTTTCTCCTATCGAACGAATTTAGGTATATCTTTTAGAGAACGACGACATCGGATAGCGTACCTTGCCCTTTTTTCGGACCGATGTCCGAAAAAGAGAAGACATTTATCGAGGGCGATTAAGAATCCGTCAAGAGGTGATCAGGCGCTGCGATTAGTGATATGATAACTCGGAGTTAACACACAAAGGAATTCCATTCCACTCGCACGTAGCGATGGTCGCCAGTTGGTCATCCCCACACAGAATGAAGACTTCTTGGTGAGATGGCGAAGGATGAGTGACACTCTGCAAGCGCCACCTGACATCTTTGAGTCCAACCAAGCCACAGCGGTGTGACGAGCTAAGAGCACGGAAAATAGTCAGCCGTCCGAGCTGGAGAAATTCATGAGGCATTTTAGCACAAACGTTGCGCGCAGTTGGCTCGTCCTTTTTATCCATTTTTCTTTCAGGGTTGCATTCCAGCCCTAGGAACAAAGAACGTCCTCGGTGGTCACAAATATTCAATTGAAAGAAGGTCAGATGCTTGCCATGCCGCGCAAAAATAATGGCTTCGGCCCGAAGATCAAAGTGAAGGCTTGGGATAAAATACCTCATGTTAGGAACACACGGGAACCCGAGTGTTCTTCACTTTCATTTTGCGTTGGGCGGCGGGAAAATTGGTTTGAAAACTCAAACCTGAGGATGCAGGAACTGAAGAGGATGTAGAATTAGGGTCCGGCATTTAATTGGATAGTTTTTACGTACAGTAGTCCCCGACCGTTATCGAGGCCACTCAGATATCTTCAAGGAGCGAGCGAGCTTGCGTCAACAACACATCGTGTGATTTCTTTTCTTTATGGAGAGAGTATAATTGAATGAGCCGAGTTGTTATTAAATTGTTCGATCTGGGTCACTAGACTCGCCTTGCTATTCCGCGTTGCAGATGAAAGAAGAACTGGAATTTCCGTTCATCAACGCTGGTAGTGTGGTGGGTTCGAAGTTGTCGAGAACCCGTTATATCACCGCCGAACCCTGAGACGGAAACCAGAACCCTGAGACAGGAAGTCAGAAGGACAGAAGTTTCAACATCTTTCATGACAACCTGGAAACATACCATTAGGATGTTGGAAATTGAACAACAGAGGACTAATTTGAGTGTACCACCAACTACAATGTTCCGAGTGGACGACTCGTGATTCCGAGGTCATGGAACATCTCGGAAACCAATCACTATAAGGGTATCGAATAGATGGTCAGATCTACTTCGGAGTTTGTGAACTCACTGATTGCCTGACCTCAATCACGACGATCATAGCCTGTAAGCAGCAGGTACGAACCCCCTGCAACAAAACCCTCCCCAAACCGAAGACCATAAATGGGTTGGGATAACGTCATTCCGCTGGTTATCTTGATCATGATCACCGATTGTGATAATGGCATGTTCATCTAGATGGGTAGATTAGAATTTCGAGTAGCACCAGGTACGCCATCGATGACGGATGGAATGGAGAGAGCTAGGATGACTTCAAGAGGGGCGCATGACCGTACAAATTGAGAGAGAGTCAGAGTCAGACGCTCACTTTTCGTGGATGACCGGCGAAGAGGGAGTGCCGTTCATCTGCGGGCGGCCTGTGCTGAGAACATATGTATAGAGAGAAATGAATGGGTAGGCGATGCACTTTGCATGAAAATACCCCACACTGGCTGCTGTAAAAGCCCACGAACCAGCTTGTCCACACATAAGCGGGCGCCTCTCAATCCTTCTCCCAGATTTGTCTAAAACATAATAAATGGAACATCCAGGAATGGACTAGGTTATGTTTAGTGGAAAATGAATTCGAATTCTGCGAACTTACCCAAAGATGAGAACTGATCATGATCATGAGAGCAGATTGTGCTTACTATAGATCCATATGTAACTGAGCGACTCGGACAGACGACAAGGTGTGTGCCAAGAACAACAAACAACCACAACACGTGGATCGCGCCATGCCTAACAACAACAAACGTGGTGGACTTGCGCGTTGCTCAAGAAAACGCGTGTGGGAGTGCGTAGTCGCATTTACCGCGTCGGACAACGCGTGTTTTAGTGGTGCTGTAACTCTACACGTGCATTTCAGCCGTACCTTCCTCATGTCTGTCTGTCTGGCTACAACAAGTTAGTAACTCTCTCCAAACCAAAAATTTAACCTTCAACCTTTCTGTCTGACAGTGACAGCCCAAACCCAAACGTGTTCCACCACCACCAATACTTATTCCCAAACCTAGCGCGTCCTGTCCAGACTCCTCCTGTTCAACAGCCGGGGGTGCTGCTGTGTCATACTAGCGCTGGGCATTCATAGTTCGAGTCATAGCCCCCGCCTCGACGCGCCGCGCATGAAAACGCGTGTCCGTCCTCGCGCGTTCGTGTAGGTCCAAGCATGTAGACAACCCCCCATCGCAACACCGCCGCTGAGAACAACTTTGCTCTGCGCTACTACTACTAGCCTGTGAGCCATGATCATTTGAAAGCTGTAACTTGGGTTTAACGCCCACACCGATTCGCACACACCATCACGAACGGTTCGCACATTTTTCAAGTACAATCTAATCGAAGTTGAGAATGGGGGGGAGGTTAATCTTATCTTGACCCTCTATGATACCTCGTATCGTGGTATATATGATTGCATACATACTTAAATTTCAATTTCCACGAATTGTAAGGCGTGCAAGTATAAAACGGCCGTTCGTCCCCCGAGCCCCATTTCTCGGGGGAGGTTAATCTTATCTTAACCCTCTATGATACTATACTAATATTCGTCCTATGATTGATTGCATACATACTTCACTTCCACGAATCCCCAAGCGTGCAAGTATAAAACGGCCGTTCGTCCTCCGATCCCCATTTCTCGCGTGGTGGTGGAATGGAGAAAGGAAGGGGAGAAAGAATACGGGGAATAATGCGGCGCGATTCAAGTTGGGATTTTTACCTCGCGTTCGCGGCGAGTCCAGGTTACAATGATAATGTTATGCTTGGGGTAGAACGACAACTTCTCGGTAGCTGCTTATGTGCGTGCGTTGGTTCGCGCGAAGTCTTAAATTTACATTTCTTGGCAACCCGGCCTAGGCAACATATTTATTCCCCAGAAGCTTTGTTTTGCTTTGGGTAGGTAGCCGCACCTCGTCCGACAAGATGTGATACGATGATCGTCTTCAAGTTGGTAGATAGGTACTATTTGCTCCGACTAGTAGCTCCAAAACAAAAACGCGTTGATCAATGTTGCGAAGAACTTGAGCGTGGAGACATGACAAGATCTCGACATTGACGATTTGCGCAGCGAGGCTCCCTGGGAAGCTAGAGCTACGCCTTCGGAGTAATGGGAACTTGAGGTAATTACACCAACGTTACAAAGCCGCGGTAGCACTCGCTCCTCGGTATGTCATCCAACTCCCTCGAACCTGACGTCGATCCCACCGTGACCCAAGTTGAGCGCTTGTACACGCAATACCGTTTATCTACCCCTCGGATATCATCTCAATGATGCGTAAGCAAAAAACACACCGACGGTCATAAAGCGGGCGGGCGGGCGAGGCTGACGAGTTCGAACCTACGTTTACATAAATTCGAGCTTGCTTAAGCCCACTTCCATAGGTGATTAGATTAGATGTAGAGTGGATAAGATAAAGATAAAAGATAAAAGATAAATCGGGTTCCCCATCCCCATAGCATTTGCCCCGCATTGCCAATTCTTGGCTACAGTATGACATGGACCGGCGGGCGTGCCGAGTCACCCGTGCGGGAAATGGTACGACGTCGATAATCATTATAAGTGTGCTGCGTGGAAGGTCAACAGACCCGCTGCGCAGAACACAGGAATTTGAGTGTATGTACTGCATGTGCTATGTAGAACTACGCGGGCGCTCATGGGAGTAATAATCACATTCGCGTCAAAGAGGAAGCCATTGCCGAGATGACGACGACGAGTTCGAAACCACCCGCGCTAGATGGATGATCATGATCATGAGCGCAGGCTTTGAGGGAATCCGAAGAAGAGTCGGATCGGAGGAGGAGGAATGCCGATCCCCAAGGCAAGGCAAAGAAAGGACGCATTGGAGAGGCAGGCGTGAATCGGTAAGGAAGAGAACGATGATAACGGATGAGTCAAAAGAGATGGATTCGGATGCGGGGGAGAGTGGAATCATATGGATAATGGCATGACCAAGTGAGTAATCGGATGATAGGATCGATTCTGGGATGAATTATCGGATTTGAAGATATCGACAAAGGGAGGAGGGGATAGTCTGCTGTCTAAAATGCGGCGACAGCGTGGAATGAGATGAACCGGTTCATTTTGCTTGAAGGAGTAGTGCCGGGTGGTACGGAAAGAGATTACGCAGATGATTACGCGGGGACGGCCGTAAATGGAAACGGTCAACGAGGTTGTTTATGAGCCGACACAAGACCCTTTTTAAAAAGGTGCGTTTTCAAAAGGGCGTCTTAAAGGCCCCTTTGGCCACTCGCCTCCTAGTCATCCTCAAGGCCACAAAGATCTCAGAGTCTTATATAAATGACTAGACCTTCTTCCTCACACTACATGCCTTCTACCATTCACATCCCCCGCTCCTCCTCTCCCCTCTTCTCCTGCTCATCTTCCTCCTCAAAGCGCGCTACAGCAGAAGACATCTCGCGTCTGCTTGACCCGTCTTACTCTTCTTCCACACATCAATCACGCTCAGTCTCCGTCTACGTAGACGGACACGGTGACCTCCATGACCCAGACTACCGACATTTCCCCGCAATCGTCCCTCCCCGCTCAGCTAAACGCCACTCTGCGGGTGCTCACTACTCTTCAACCAACTATCCTCTATGGGACGAGCATGCAGTAGACGACGAAGAGATAGACGAGGATAGCTGCCTATACACCCACCACTCCCCCATGCGTCGCTCACCCTCATCCCGTCGCTCCTCATCAACCACAGTGTCTCGGAACAACTTTGCTTCACCCTCCTCACGCACAAGCTCTCCCCCATCCTACCACTACGCAACCTACTCAACCTACGACATCTCCCCTCCAACATCCTACGATTCAGACGACATTCTCAGCACCAGCTTCTCATCATACACATCCCCTTTCGAGGAAAAGGAGAAACAACGATCAAGTAGGCTATCCACGAAGCGGAAGCGGTGTTCGTCAAAGGAAGAATTGCTAGACACGCCTACACCCATGATCACACGCTCGCTCCTACCTACTACGGAGGAAGAGGAGGAGGCTGTGGTGGTCAAGGAGGATGATTCAACGGGCGAGTGGGTCCCCACATGCACGCAGTCGCTGCAGAGGCAGTGGCAGGCACTGTCATTGGCCTTTCAATTCGGTGTGTTCCGCGCACGAAGACGGATGAGGCAGAGGGTGCATTCGCTCTTGTAGTTTCATGGCTCCCCTCCCGTCCTTCTGTCTCTGCATTGGTCTCACTCATGGCATCGCATCGCATCGCATCTTCAATCTCATCATCTCATGCTATATATCACCAACCATCTCGCTATCAGCTTTTTTTTCAAGTCAAGTCAAGTCCCAACATGCATTTGTACTTTTACTCATTCATCCATCGACACACACACACACGCCTTTCTATCATTATCGTTTCTACCCACCATTGGACCTTTTTGTTTTGTTCCCACTATGTCCCCCATCGCCCCCGATACCCACCTCCGTCCGGGCTCACGACCTCTTATGACACATTATTCATTATTCATTTCCAAGATCGGGCTGGAACAGTTTGGACTGGATTAGAGAGGCTTCAACACTTTTCTCCTTTCTCCACCACCGGATCCTACCTACCTTCCTCCTCCTTTCTACGTACGCAACGTACCTTATCCGAGTAGTTGGACACACCCCTTTTTGCACTTCAACGTGCGCATAGCTGTAGTCTTTTTCTTTTTAGGATATCACGAAAATGATGAAAAACATTGTTATAACGTTTTCATTTGATTGCTTTGATTGAGAGTTAGCAGAAGTGAGATCGTGAGGGAAATGAACTCGAATGAATGAGATCAGAGCTGTTAAGTTTGATGTGAGATAGGCCTAGGCCTACTAGGGATGCGTGGCGTGCCATACTCATTGACTTGTAAGTAATGCTCTGATAGTACTACCCTATAGGCAGGGAGGTAGCCAGGTTGAGGACATCCAGTCCATACCTCTTAGACTACGTACGAAATGAACTAGTTTGTCGTACTGGGACCATATGGTTCATACCTTACGCACAGCCGCGAAGTCGAAGTACTGAAGCATTGGGTTTAGAGGAAGACCCACCCACACCCCACCACCCACAGCCTTCTCAAGTTCCGAATCGCTTTTCCCCACAATGACTATGAGGTGGGACTGAGTCATAAGTGAACGCATTCACGTCAACGCGTCAACCGTATGTAAACTTGGAGAGTTGGACCTCAAGGATAAAAATAGAATTGAGTGCGTCGACGTCATTGGTACGAGTATACTCTACATAATCGTAGGCCAACTTGGCCACTCGTCATTTTTGGCCCCACGATGGAGGTGAATTAGATAGCGACGCAAAGTTGGGGTTCCGACTGATTATATAGAAATTTATCGTAGCCCGTGGTTGCAAGCCTTGTGCACATTCAAGTTATTCGTACAACATTTGACTAATTCTCTCCTCTCTGCACAAACGCGACAGTTATCGGCTACCCGTGAAACACTGCACAGTGCTGGATATATAGATGACTATAAAAAGCAAATTTAAACTGGAACTGTTGTTAGGGATAAGACAAGCGGCTTTGAGACTCTTGAATTCAGCGGAACAAAACGCCGTCATAGCGGACGCTTCAACAAATTCCCCGAAGACGCACTATTATTGAGCAATGAGCGTCATAGCGGACGCAAAACTCCTTGATTGCAAGTTTCTCGCGACCGCGATAACATTTTAGACGGGGTTCAAGAATTTTTGCACCCGCTATGACGCAAGACTTTTCCCCGGAACCTAAATGTATGGATATGCTCTGTTCATATTAAGCGCTTCAGATTCGAGCCGCAGAGCCGCTGAATATCTATTGAGTGAAAGACAGAGGTTCAAACATGAATTGCAATATTGAGCATTGGAATGAGAGATAGCGCACAGTGAGACCCCAAACGCGGCTAAATACGCACAAAAAGGACGCTCGCTATGATGCGTTCCGCTTCAGATTAGGGTCTCAGCGTGCGTCTTCGGAACCGGAGAGAGCGCTGTATTCTAGCATACAATTGCAAAAAGTAGCCGCTTGATCTTGAGTAAAAAACAGGTTTAACCATGAATGACAATGCTCAACACTGACAAAGCAGTCGAATAGCACACGGTGAAACCCCAAACGCGGCTGAATACGCGCAGCAGACCATGCAATAGAACCGGGGAGCGTGCGAGGAAGCGATAAGGCCAAGCGGTTGAATACAGGGCAGTGAAACCCCCCAACGCGTCTGAATACACGCCGTATCACAGAAACCGGGGAATGTATCGGAAGGAAACGATAATTGAACCCTCAAATAAACATGGCAGTAGGCAGGCAGAAGCAAGGGAGATCGAGTAAAGAGGGCGAGATAATAGTGCGGTGCGATGCAGTGCGAGTCGGGGAAAATAGAGGTGGACCTGGAGGGACTCTCAGGTCATTCGGCGGCGACCCCGGCCATTCATTTCTTTCTACCTTCCTGAATCGCGGGTAGCAGCCTGTGCTTCTGCTAAATAACGTCAATAGAAATCCGGCGGAAATGTTAACTGACAGACACACACCGGTAGAAGGACGAGAATTGTCCGCACGCAACTAACCGCTAAGCCCTGCCTTTGACCACCAGACCCGACCCTCCGCCTCCTACTTCGTAGACGGACCGAACTTCTGACCACGCTTGTGTTCTTTGTCTTCCATCGTTTAGGGTAGTCGGGAAAATTTCCAAGAATCGGCCTGTTAGCCCGGTTACTTCAAACGCACACGGCAACGTACTTGAACAAATCACCGGTAATTCTGCTACCCTAGGGCATTTCCTATTGCCGCGCGTCGTGGCCCAAGCATGGGGGGGCGGTATCGGTACAGGGACAGCAATTGTGCTGCCAGGGTCCTGACTCGGTGAGGCAACACCCATCAAAGGGTAATAACAAGCGCGTAGACTTTGGTGTTGTGAACACATCGATCCTGGCCGACTGCTCAGGGCGACGGATATTCGATCCGAAGTCACGGGCATGGCGTGTAGACAGACAGACAGAGTACACGAGTGGGGGCACAAACACATTTGCTCGTTTCGCGGAAGGTCCGGCGCAGCTTCCAAGCAACACGTCAGTTGAATGGCAGGTCCAGTAGTTCGAACTTCCAATTCGAAGCTGGGAGGAGGCCTCCAACTACCATACACCCTAATCGCGAAGATCGTACAATCAATTCACCTCCCATAACGTTTCTGGACTAGCACTGCCAGTGTCATGTCAAGCCAGTGTGGATAGAAGAAGTTCAAGAGCAGCAATGTCATTCCAGGAACCGCTTTCTCCATGGGCCAAAGTGATGCTATCAGATGATAACTGATTCGTCCACGAGGCGGGCTTGCATGCGCAGTGGTTGGGGGGAGACAGAGAAGAAGGCCTTAACGGGGTATTTGGTTTTTGCTGGGGTAAAAAGTGGCGTGATCTGGGATGGGGAAAGTCAAAATGAGCGCTTTAGGTTGAGGTGCGGATGCCGCGAGGCGGGCACGAGGCGGGTTATGCCTGAATATGGAAATATGGGGTTTGAGGCGCTTGGCGTAAACTCACACGCACGGCGGGTCACTTGGTCAAATTGCGGTTAGGAAAATGTCGGCCATACCACGCTGCCGAATAACACAAATGTTGGATGTGATGTGTGTGAAGAGGTTTTGAGCGCTTCAAACAAATCATGCACCGCGAGTGTTTACTTGTAAGTTAAACAGGCTGTAAAAAACGAAGGTTCTGTCATCGGATCTCATTTACGGGCACGTCCCCGAATCTGGAGGTCATGAAACTAGTTGATCCTTGTACATGCACAGTATGCATTTTAGACCTGAGGGATACAGCGTAAGAATAATGGACGATCCTGAGGAACCTCAATTAATTCGTACTGGAAAATGTTTCGCGGAAAAAATGCGGGGAAGGCCGCGGGAGACGGATGAAACGACTCGAGAGGTCAATAAAGGCCGAAATTGTTTTGCCCGTTGTCAACACAATGCTGGTACAGGGTTAAACCGTCGCTCTCTCAGCTTTGTCGATTGAAGATTAATTATAAAGTCAGCTGACGCACCATTGGTAAAGTAACCACCTGATCATGCGTACACGCATGCTTCGTCAACAGGATTACAGATCATGATCAAAGGCCAACCGATATTCAACAAGTCAAGCAGCAGCCTTAAGCTCGGCGGACACCAATGAATCGACGATCGCGGAAGCTGACAAGAAATACAGTCCAAGCACTCTGAAAGTTTCATTAATATCATAGGAAAGTCGTACTTGAGCCAAGTTTTCCGCCGACCAGAAACTGCAAGGTCTACAGGAGGAACTAGCCACTAGAGAAAGTCGGCAAACGCTTGTTAGGGTGCAGAGACACTTGTATGCGCATGCACAGCGTTATCATTACAACTTGCCGTGAAGCTTGGTAGAGATTGACAAGGAGATATCGGAGGCGATCTCCCAGAGCAATTAATGCCTATTTTGAAGATCGGTGATTTGAGAGGAATCCGATTGACGCTCAGGATACAGGAAAGTGACTGAGCCAGCTTGGTTGATGTTGGATGGTTGGGGATGAAGGACGTGCACTGGGTAGTAGTTCACGACGAGTTGAGGGGAAATAACAACATGGATTTGGTGAATCTCATTGCCCGGCTTTATCGTCATGAGTGGCAGCGGAGAAGGAATGATTTGGGGCTGTTTATTGTTGACGATTCCAAGGTTAGCCACGTGACTTAACGCGTGTGTAACAAGAACAAACTGAAATTCTGCAAGCTCGAGCTTACAGTGTCTTTCACTGCCGTTTGCACAGCGTGAATCGTGATTTCTAGAGCTTGGAATCACCGTAAGTATGACCTAGAAGAAAAAAAGTTATTGTAGCTCAGGTTAAATAATTAAAAACAAAGAGCAATTTCGGAAGTGTCTTTTTATTTTATGTAAAAGCTCGCTCGAGCGTTGAGCCAGGTGGTTGAACTGTTGACCCAATGTTGACCAAGTCATATTTCGTCGCTCTACGCATAGTAACACTGCATCGTTACTACTATAAACCGCTAGACTTGAGCTTAAACCTCCAATGTTTTGTCAGATATGTCGTCGTAACAATCATTCAAATAGGTATTTTAAGTATGCCAAAAGCTGATCTCTAACTGATCTCCATGCTTTTTTTTTTGGCTGGAATTTGCTTTGGGGTAGGCTCTCCGCAGGTAGGTGTATATTTGAATGTGGGCTTTCGAAAAGCCATTCAGGTGCGAAAAATACAGTTTTTTGAAATTCAAAAATGTATACGCGTGGTTAAACTTTCCATTCAATGAAGGAAGTCAATGCAAGGAAGTCAACGCACTACCAACAACCGAGCTTGAGATTTCACGATATTTGCTCCTGTGGTCGGACTCAATTTGTCCCGGCTTTCACAAAAGAGGCCGGGGAGTTATCAAGCTTTTCAACTCAAACTCCCGCGCAAGCGCCTAAAACCTCCATGAAAAGAACGCTAGGCGGAGCTGTCAATGTCAACCTCTAGAGCTGAGTCTCAGCAACCGCGGTTTGGTCGGGCACGCTCAGGGACAGGGCAATCCATTCTCAGGCCACTTCCACCTCCCCCTCGTCTCAAAGATGGCGATTTCAAGGTTCTGAATTCTTGGGTTCACGACATTAGGGAATCCGCAAATGTCATCTTAAATCAAGCTTTATGGCCAGGAGTTGCCGAGGGTGATGTGTTGAGGGTTGTGAGCAGCAACGCGGAGGATAGGGAATCGGGGTTTCTGTTCATAGTTCCGAAGGATGAAGGGTGTGTGAAGACGCAACTGCAGGTGCGTTATCCTTCTTGGTGGATGATATTATCTTTCTGACCACCATCGGCGAAAGATATCCATCCCAAAAGCGGTTGCAGACGCGTGTGGTTTTAGAAATAACGGGGAGGTGACAGTTACGAAGGCATGCCGCGATGTCCCTTCTCCGTCCTGTGTCATCTAATCGTGAACAGGTTGACAAGGATGCTTGCTCCGCTGATTATGTAGAATTCACCTTTCAAGACCAGTACCTAGGCCGAAACGATATGTGGAGGCTTGGGGAAGACCTTGTTGGCCAGTGCGTCTATACCCACCAGGAGATACTTTTCATTGGCGGGATAGCTGCAAAGATATCGGACATCTATATCAAAGGCAAGAGGGTGCGTATTGCTTGACTTTACTAGAAATACGTTATTGATATGGTCATTGTATCAGGTCTCCACCGCATGCATGGGCCGCGCCACGAAAGCCATCTATAGGTCCCTCTCGGCTAAGGTCACCATTTTCATTCAAGTTTGTCAGGAACTCTGGGAATTCTCTGGCGACGGGGAACGCTACAACGAAAAAATTGTACATTCCTTCCTACCGGAACTCTTTGCGAAGTGGCGTGAAGCCGGAACCAATCACACAGTAACGATTGTCCTCATTTCCCGCGTGTATTATGAGGAATCCGAAATTGATTACGCCGCTGGACCTCTTCGTCGCGATGAAAGGGGAAACTGGTACAAGGACTTTTTCAAGGTTATCACCGACTTGGAGGTCATCTATGAATGGAAGCCAACCCTTGTCAGCTTGAAAAACTCATTCTGGGACTTTCAGCGGGATATTCTTCTTACCCACCATTACCACCGCGCTTGTCTTGAGAGCGGCGTTGGACTCCCTGGTCAAGTTCGTCTTGTCGGTCGTCTCTCATATGCTCAAGACGGACCTGTGTTGGAGGCGCTCAATCTTGGCCTGAATCCAGCCGAAACCCATTACATTGATCGCTCTCTTTCTCTCACTGGCGCAACGACGATCCTAATATCTCCGGGCACAGGGTACTTTCGGGTTTCAAAGCAGCTTCTTCGCCTTACGACAACCCGGATGCTAGATCAAGGCCTTGGGTTGGATCTTGTCCTCCTAACGAAACCGCCTCTTCACCAGAGTCCCATCTTTAGCTTTCAAGGCACGGAATTGGAATCAAGGACAGACTTGGAAGATAAGGTGGATCCGCTCTCCATAGATCCTCTGTGGGGCGGAGGCGATGAAACTGCGGGAGATGCAAGAAAGAAGAAAACTTTTTGGTGGGAACCATTCTGGATATCGACAACATTCTGGGATATACAAATGGATCTGCCGCTCAGACAGGACAGGTAATCATGCTCTTCCTCCACTCTTCGTTTTTCCCAGACTGATTCTTTTTCTTTATTCTTGCAGATTTGTCGCTCGCGCTAAGATGCATGAAATTCAGATGCTCGGTCTTCTGGAGCATGACGTCCTGCCTAGTATCGAAGTCCCCTACTTGAAAGAAAGGACACCATCTTCTCTGCTCTCAGATTCTGCTGACGATGAACCGCTGACGAAGGACGAGGCAGATAGGTTTGATATGGAGATTTTTGCAACTAACTCAACCCCGACTATTGGCCAACCTACCATCACAGCTACTCCAGGATACCGACCAAACCACGAAAAGCGCATCTCTCATCGTAATTCTATAGCTGCGTCTCGGATCGCCACGATTGAAGAGAGTCCTAAGACGATCATGAAGGAACTACCTCCAGAAGGACCTCCTGGTGGTCTCCTTAGCGCTGTTATGTCTCTTAGTGAAGCGAACACGTCCCCCGCCCCCTCTATACGCTCTCTTCAGTCCGACAAATCCGCCTCCAGCAAAACTTCCGGGCGGATGACCATCTCGAAGGGGAGCCTTGCGTCAAAATTGGCTCCGGCCTGGCTCTTCAATCCGTTTCGCAGTGGCCCCAGCGAACCCCAGACATCACAAATCTCTGCATCTGCCTCTTCCTCTTCCGCCCATGCTACGCTATCCCCACTTCTTCCTTATGTAACACCCCAATCTCCTCTGCGAATGCCTGCGCCAGTTACACCCACTGTCCAGCAAATCATGCCGGTGGCCATCAAAAATAATTCAGCGAGCCGCTCCAGCCTTAGTCGGACCTTTGAAGAGGAAACACTCATTCCACAGAAATCGTCTTTTATCCGACGTTCCCCCCTCAACAGCCCTCCCCGCGAAGGGGGGTTGTCTGCTAAACGTCGGAGCACAACTAGTATTTTGGCACAGTCGTTATCATCCTCCTCAGGATCGTTTTCGAGTCCTTCGCAGCTTGAGCAACCCGCATCGTACGCTCAGAGGTTCATGTCAGGTCGATGGCAGCACATCTTACCACAGAAGATAAACAAGCATGAGATCAAGTGGAAATCCCTCATCACCCCAGGTTGCTTACCTTTGACTGTGGAGCACTTCCCTTCTACGGCCGAGCTTGAATCGTCGTATGACGTGTTCTCTTACGACTTCGTTGTCGACCCTGAGGAAACGAAGTCCTTTCTCGTTAAACCTCCCCCAAAAGGTTCTGCAGATGAGATGCGAAGAGCATGGGCCCTCGTCGTCATGAGAGGGATGACTGCTGTAAGGTTGGCGCAAGGTTTCCAGTTTGTCTTGAAGTCGCAAGACCAAAAAGGCCATATGGAAGATGATAAGACAGCACTGCGCCGGTCCAAGTCATTTGTCGGAGAGGAGAAGCTGACTCCTGCGCCTGTTGGAGCCGCAGACGTCCTTCGCTCAACAGCTGATCCGGTCTATCTTAGCATAACGAAGGAAATTCACCGGATTTCGTTTACTGGAGAGGCCATTCAAGTACGGCGGTATGTCCGACGGATGATCCCGACACGAGAGTTTGAGTATCAGTGCTTAATATGGCCGAAACTTGGGGGTAAGTTCTTCCAGCCAATTTCGAGGGCTTTGCCTGATTGGTCTGGCAGTGGGCTACACTGAGCTATCGACTAAATTCTCATCTCATGGTCTTGAAAATTACGGTTGGAACAGGTTTGTCTTACATCCTTCCCGTGTGAGTGCTCGCTCATCACCTGATGATAGGCTCGACATGTTGGTGGCGGGTTATGAGCAGGAGTTTTCTGAATCTCTCCATTACTGGCGGACGAGATTTGTTGTCATACCTACTTCAGAGCCCCCGAGCAGTAGCGGTCCAGCAGGCGAAAAGCTCAATGATGAAGAGCTCCGCATTGTAGGCATTGAGAAGTTGGCAGAACAATTTACCAAGCTACGATGGCAGACACCCGAGGAAAAGGCCACATATTTCCCTCCTGTCCGCTTCCTTCCAACGACACTCAACCCTGCAGTATCAGTTCTGGACCCATCTCTTCTGGACCAGCTGGACCAAATCCACGCTGCAGGCCCTCTACGCAAGAAAATCAAGAGCGAGAAGGAGATTTCAGACATGACGCTGAATGCTATTGCGAAGGCCATGCGAGAGGACGATGGAGTGCCCATAAAGAACTATCAATGGCATCACAGGCAGTACCCGGATTCTTTCATTGGGTTTGACTTTGTTTCCTGGATGGTTCGTGAATTTCGGGATGTGTCATCTAGATCGCAAGGAGCGGAATGGGGTGTCAAGCTGATGGAGCAGGGCTTGTTTGAACACTGTAGAGGATATCACAATTTCTTAGATGGGTGAGATTTCTTAGTCGTTGCGTGAACTTTGGATTTGATCACCTGCGTCGACAGACATTACTATTATCACTTGAAGGGGGAGTACTCCATCCCGATGACCCCTAGTAGAACAAGATGGTTCACAAGACGACCGACGGGTGTAGAGAGTGGTGATCGATTGGGCTCTGTACCAAGGAGAGGGACGGCTGGACGGAAACACAGGAAGACATTAATTTTGAGCCAAACCATGGTCATTGACGTTGATCCTAACAAGGTATATCCACCCATGTATTCTGACCAAGCTCATGCTGACATCTTCACACCATTCATCCAGCGAAGCGACCAGGCAGAGACGGTTGTACTTCATCACGATATCATGCATAACCCAGGAACAGTTTTCCACTTTGAGCTCCAGTGGATTGGTACCACCGCACGCTGCATCGAAGACCAACTGCGTCAATGGAGCCGGATCATTGAAAAGTACGGATTGAAATTGGTCGAAGCATATGTGACCGAAATCAGCGATATCCGTGAACGCAACGCATTCCAGTCCTGTTTTCCTCTTCGACTTGCTGTCCCTCCCCCATCTGTACCAGATCTAGAAAAACGAATACCAGAAGGAGAGCAAGCCCAAAGATACTTTGAGTATGAGCTCCTCCGTCGATTTGGCTTCATTGTCGACGTCGAAGCTGGAGAGCTATACCCAAATACGGTTGACGTGGTCTATTCGTATCGCAGAGCACCCTTCCGATACTCCCAGTTTGTCCATCGTTCTGGGGTTGCCTTCGTCCAAGTTCTGGGTGGCAGTCAAGGGTTCTTGTTTCTCATGAATCGGCTAATGGGGCCAGGCAGGTTAGGGACCTCAAAGACCAAAGATGATCGGCTCTCTTCTGCTGCGGAGAAAATCAGATTCGATTTGACTGCGTTCTGCTCTGATGAAAAGACATTGACGGCCTTCTATGAAGAATTGCTTGCATCGCTGGCACCCGTTCCGGAGGAACCACCTCCGTTGAGTATATAGATCATATCAGCATTTAATCATCTCTTGTACTTTTACCAACTGTATTATGATACCTCACAAGCACTGACAATCTTATCTCTCCCGTTTGGCCTGACTGAACGTCGCTTTGGATCGCCTGGAAATGGCTTTCGCAAATCTAATTCCAGATCTTCTGTCAACAAAGAACAGCTTCGTCCCGCGTGCCTCATCCCCCCAACCCCAAGACGACCATAATATTCCCGCAGCCTTTTAAACACACTGTACCCCAGTCCTTCATACATCTTGATCGCGATAATAATTGTGCGCTGGAAGAACAAGTCAACGAAAAAGTAGACTTTGTCGGAAACAACTTCGAGCATCTCGATCATTGGCTGTGCGAGGTGGTGTCGGCGGTGTTCATGTGCTACACTGAGAGCCGTAATGTACCCATGCCGTTCATTATGACTTCCTTCTGCTTTGCAGAGAACTAGATGAGCAAGTCATTGGTCTGCTGATGGGATATGCGAAGACGATTGACTGTAGCCCATTAGCCGCCCATTGGGAGCCTCTTGTACACAGCATAAATCCAGCCACCGAAAGACGTGGTTGAAGTAGAAGCCGTTGTCGAATTGTCTGTCAAACCCCATTAGCGATGTTATCGACTTGTCAAGTAGTTATGATAGACTGTTTCGGACCGGATATCTAGGTTGCTTCAGGAAGGAATCCAAAGTCACCTCGTAATTCAAGTTGAAGGTTCTATTGGAGGGCTTGAACAACTCTGTCGCCTTGAACGGACGGAGGAGGCTCATTGAGCTCGTTATAAGCGTGGCGTGATGGGGTGCTGGGTGTAGTGGAGAAAGGAAAGAAATCCCTGACGTATAACCGAACTGCATTTCAAGATTGACATCATACTCACCTATCACGGGGGTGAAAAGGAGATCATATATCGGAAGCACACGGGGAAACTGCGTCCCGGTTACTTGTTTTATTGATCGAGTCCGCGTGAGCAACCATCGGAACACAGGTTTGAAAATTATTGGCCCACTATGGAGTCAGAAACACCTGAGAGAGTGTATGTCAACACGATAATAGGATACAAAACAATGATAGTTTCACCTTGAGAGTTCTTCCAATGGCCAACGCGCAAAAATGTTGCACGACGTGTCTAGGAAATTGGTCATTTGGCAGAAAGCTTCACAGGAACATGAACGTTCTTTATTATAGGATGTCTGTACTTTTACCCTCATAGTTGTGTTATACGTCGTGGGCACTAACGATCATTTCCCTTCCATTGGGCCGCACCGAGCGACGATTGGGATCGCGTGAGAGTGGTTTTCGCATATCTGGCCAAACAAAAATAGGTCGTTTAAGCAGGTAGGATACAAGAGCACAAAATACTCACCAAACGCGTCCTCTTCGTCTCTTCCGCCTTTCCCGATCCCTAAACTGCCATAATACTCCCGCACTCTTCGATATACGCTATACCCGAGGCCCTCATACATGTCTATCGCGACCGTGTTCGTACACCGCACGAACAAGTCAACAAAGAAGCCTTTGTAAATCTCATCGGAGACCATTTCTAGGAGGGCCATCATCCTTCGAGCCAGGGAGAGCCTGCGGTATTCGGGTGCCACGGTGAGCGCAGTGACGTGTCCATGCCATTCGGCATTGCTTCCTTCTGCTTTGCCAAGAACTAGCAAGCGAAGAGAAAGAGTCTAGACCAGGATGGCATTGAGATGCGTGGATACCTACCGTATCCCATCATGCGGCCTGTCGGGGCTTCTTGCACGCAGCACAAATCAGGCCACCGCGAGAGATAGCTGAGGTAGAAACCAATGCCATACTGCGGTAAATACTTTGTTAGATGCGCTCCCAACCTCGCGAATGCATGTCACACTGACCGTTTCCGTCCAGATGTCCAAGTTTCTACCAGTGTAAAGTATATGATTGACGGTCTGGCTGCAGATTACTGGGAGACGCACATATTATTAAACTTGAACATATCAGAGGCTTTGAATGGACGAAGAACGCTCATTATGGCTTGTCGTGATTTCTCGGAGAGTGAGATGCGTGGTTTGCACGGAGGACAAATTTCCAGCTAGCGCTATCGGCAAAACGCGGGCCGCCTTTCTTCCCCTTCCTCCATCCCCACATTCTGTCCAAAACAGCATAACACGATTTGATAGCCAATGACAGGTGTTCAACAATTGTTGTTTTCCATTGGCGTGTGGGAATTCACGGCATCGGGCGAATCTTCAATCAATACTACTGGGGAGCTTGAACGGGCCTTGTGGAAGACATGCACTTCAAGATACCATTTGAACGCCATGTACACCCAAATCCTCTAAGCCCGCACGGATAACTCCACCTCTTGAATCAAACATGTCAGCCTCAAAGCGGTCATCGAATTTCATGCTCTTGTCAGAAGCTACCACGAATGGTCGACCATTGTATCTCCTCGTTTTCCGAGATTTTTGGGTCGTACATACGCAAGGGCCGACTTTCGAGAAACCCCTCGTTAAGCACGTTGCACCGCAGCTATCACCGTGACCTTTCATCAAACTCAGGTAGACTAGCCCTACCCTGCCTTTTCGTCAGTGATAGGCTGTATCGAGTATCACAGTAAACCCCAACATACGGATATGAGATACGCGAGGAGAAGAAGCAACGCAAACGGCGGACGAAGGTGATCATACATTCGCTATTCGACCCTCAACGATGCAGTTCGTCTCCCAATCTCAAATGGAAGACTGGCTCACTTCCCATTCATCCCTCGAAGTGGATGTTCTTCTCCCACTGCTGATTTTATCTAGGGTTTAAATGTGCTCTTTTCCGAGGCGCGTAGATGAGAGACCTCGGTAGATTCAAAGAGTCTCTTCCATCGTCATCCTTCAGCTCGTTCTCTCTGGATCGATTGTCCCACTCCACATTGCATTCGCGTTCACGAGACTTCTCTAGAAGCAGATTGAGACTATCAGCGACCCAATCCTCTTCTTGCGTTTACCTAGCTTACTTATTGCTGCCTCACTGCCCTCGTATACTTATCGATTATACTCTACGGGTTCTCATGCGCCGCCAAGGTGGCGGAGCCACACTAAAAGGGTAACTTCAGAGTCTATATCAAGAAGTCGAACGAGAACTGCTCTGCTGCCCTCAAGCTCGTGTTTCTCTCTTTGACTATGAACAGGACATCGATCTAATTTAATGATGCTTGCATTTTCTTCTCCTCAGCCGGAGTAGCGTCGTCCGAACTCCCTATCGTCTTAATCTTTCACCTTTCATGGCAGTACCCCGGGCACGACAATTTCGGACGCCGATGACATCACCTCTTCTCCCATGTCAATTCTACGCTACCCTGCAGGATTGGGTTTTAAATAATCACGCGGGACCCCTCCTGACGCCTATCGATATCGGGATCGGACAATCTCTGAGCTCCCCTCTTACAACTCTTGAGCTGAGAGCTCGTTGGCCCACTTACCCCGGCCGAAAGCATTGAATACGGGCGAGCTGTGGAAGATTGAAGCAGTCTAGGATTGAAGCAGTCCCTCTTTCAAGTCAATCTTCATTAAAAGCAATGCAAATAAAATATCGGATAAAAAGTACAAACCTTTTCCGCCTTTCAATATCGAAAATTCGGAAACCTTCCCGTACAGCTCCCTAAGTACGAGCAAGCTACGTAAGGAATTGGGCAGCCTTTCAGGTTATCAAGTAGATTGCTAGATATTTTTAGAGGCTCACTTTCCAATTTTGCCATGAACCACCGTTGCGTTGTGAGTGATCAGAACCTTTTAGTATGGACATGCTACAACCCGTTGCAAGCTCTTTCTGTCTGAATAGCAACCATCACTCTAAATTCAGTGCCAGGTGAAGTTAGAATGTCACGTACCGCGGGGAATCTGATAAATTTAGAGAGGTTTGAGCTGAACCGGCGGGGACTTATATTTAACAACAAACGTTCCCGTCGCCGTGAAAATTGGTCACTTGACATTGACTTGACACAACTTACAATAAAAACGTCGACCTTCATCTGATAGACACTCCTTGGATAGATCGCTGAAACGAAATAATAATAGCGAACTTCGCCACAACAATTGCTTTCAGGCGTACTTGCCTTTTTCATAAAAACTAATTTCAGTCTTCTTCCAACATATCAAGCAGGGTATTTTCGGACGGTGCCTGATTAGGTACGTGAAACTAGAGGCACGAAAAACAATAATGTATAGTCTTTTGTTTTTGTTTTTGTTGCTTCAGCAACGCCTGTAAAACTAATTGTAAGCTCACAGTTGGTTCAGCTATGTAGTAGTTGCGCCAGCGCTCCAGTGGCGATGGGATGTTCAATGTTGGCGGAAGTAGAAAATAAGAAATGATCCTCCGATCCTAACAAGTATCAACAAGTAAGGCTTCTGCCACTGCGGGACCCCAAGGACCTCGATCAAAACAGATACGTCCAATCCTGCCCTTTTCCGATCCAAATCTGTCGGCCACAAAATGTCGCAACACACAATTCAACACCACCAAGTTCACCAACACTATGTCCATTACTCTGGCCCTCAGCAACCGCTCGTGCATCATCAAAGCATCGGCATCGTGCCTCAAGATACACAGCGGCAGCTCCAGCATCATCAACAACCTCAACACCAGCTGCAGCACCAGCCAGTACCGCAGGCGAGCGGCAGCGGAACGACCACAGTCTCGCCCTTAGTCGCGACGGGCGACTGGACGAAGGATCTGGTTCATTTGGCAAAGACTGCTGAGCTCAAGTACGTTAATCCTTGTGTATGTCTTCGATTTTTGTAACTTACCAGCGCGTCCTCCGTCTTTGCCTTCCAGAAAACATGCTTTGACTCTCCAACTGCATACCGCCCATATCCTTTCAGCCCATGCATCGCTTGAGCAAAAAGGAAAGGCTATCCAAGACGTCCGCGAGCAGAGGAACAAGTGAATTTTTTTCTGTCCTCCTTGACGTCTGCTCATCCCGAAAAATAGACTAGAGAGCGAGAGGACGAGGTTGCTGAACTGTTTGAGAGAGGTTAGTGGATTCTTTGTCGGTGTCGAAGATGCAAATGACTCATTTCCTGTCATAGATAAATGAAGATCGAGACAAGGCAAGCTCCTGCCTACATGACCTTTTGACGTCACGTCATGCTACCTATGTAGGCTGATCTTATGGAGTCGACACTAAACAAAGAGTACGTTCAGTGGTCACTTTTACCGCTCTCAGAAAGCTTACGTATCCCCTCGTTTACCAGATGCGACGACATGCGCAACAAAATCGCCCAGCTCACAGAGGGCGATTACGCAATAGCTAAATCTGACGTAGACCGGCTACGCCAGGAGCTTGGACAACCTCCCCTACCCACATTACAGAGCACCCTTGACGAAAAGACATCCCAGTGAGTATCTGCCGCCCTTTATTTCTGTTCTATTTCTCTCTGCGCTTTCGTGCCATCGCTTTCGGTATTTGTAACGTTGGCTCGGTTCTGTTCACTTCCTGGACACTGTTAGAGAAACAGTTTGCACGGAACGAAAAAAAGACCATCGTTAAAGATCAACACAACCTGTCATGCATGGGAAAGTGCCGGCACGTTGCATGGAAGGCAACCTCAGCGCCCGCCTATCCGGCTTTTCTATAATCCCTTGGTCTAAATTCTAGTCTATGATTTTTTAGCTTGACCGGCACTTCCTTTCGCTTCGCTTATGTCTCTCCCCACTGCCGATCATCTGTGCTAATGAACTTCATGAATCTAGATACCTTAACGAACGCCGACTGAACGGAAACGAATCACAGTCACATACGCCGACTGAGGCTCAAGGGTCTTCATCTGCGACGGGTGGAATGAAACGGAGTGCGCCTTCTAGTGCTCGTGGAGAGGAAGGTGCAGCCAAGCGGCCCAGGGGACGTCCCAAAGGAAGCAAGAACCGGAGCAAGGGAGACGCCGCTTAATTGCGCTTATCTTGATTGTCAAGCTTATCCAGCTGGCAGAGTCGCTGTATGAGCAGCTGTTTTTGTCGAAAACGAATGGAATGGAGAGGCACACGATCAACAACACACCTCTGGGCCGGGTCTGGATGCTTGTTGCAGGCACGGCGGCAGGGGAACTAACCAGATGGTGCGTTATACCGGAGTCCATGATTTATGTAGTTAGTTGTATGCATTGTTGTAACAATGATACCATGGCCAGCGATGATTTGACCCAGGGTATAATTTATTCTTGATCGCGAAACGAAGATGGTCGCGAAGAGCATACATGAAAAATGCAAGTGCTTTGAAACCGCAGTACGTGTTGCTTAAAATTAGGGTACCGCTGAGCGGGCGCCTTGAACTGCTTTTGGCTTGGCTCAATAACACTTTGAGTAGTATTCAATCTCACTCCCACACATAGCTTACCTGCTCACCAACTTTCCGCATCCATCGTGTTGAGTGTCAGGTCGGCGTACCTTTTTCTGTTCCTTCCGCGCGTCAACACGCGTTCTCGACTCGGACTCTTTGGGATAATCATCTTTCTCAATTACCGAATTCCTTTTTCGTAACATGATCTCCCATCAGTGGCTATCAGTGGCCATCATCTTTTCTTGTGCCTGACGAGGCCACCGTGAAGCTCCCACGACAAGTAAGCACACAGCTTCAAGTTAAATCAACCACATTTTTGAAGACTGTAATCCCTTTTTCGTAGAGCGAAAATCGTAAGTGACTGACAAAATCTTTCCCGGTCTATCGAATTAACGTTGACATTTATTGAAAAATGTCTTGTCTATCCAACCTTGCGTGAATGGACTTTGTTGAACAGTGGCAGTCGCCACACCATGACTTAAATTACTACGTGGCGCTCCCGCAGTACGAGCGCTCACGACACACCATATCGTCTGCTTCTAGTTGTATTTCTTTCTGTTGACTCCACACGCAATGTCAATGGGAAGTTGTGCCCGCTTCCATTCATGATTTTCCGCTGACATGTACGGATGATGTTGAGTATAGTACGTGGACCTGAGATCAACTGGCATGCATGCTGAGCCCGAGCCCGAACTTGCTCCTTATCATTATAGCTCGGTAAGAGTTCAACGTTCAACGTTCAATCCGAACTGTGAATATACACCTAAGGGTTCAAGCTTCTTTCTTTTGTGCTGAATGGAATAACGCTCAACCTGAACGATGGACCCACCACTGCTCGTGGTGTGCACACCTATACCTCAACCTCAACTTCGAAATCTAGTCGTATTGTTCTGGAAAATGCCGTTATTGTGTAGGGAAAGAAATACAAGGACGGGCGGAGGTTATTGTACTACAACAAACTTCTGAATCTGTTGTTGTTTCTCAGTATCGCTTAGGCCCTGGGAACTTTGATCAGTGCCAGGGGGTTCAAATCGAATTCACAATAGTCGGAATTGGATAGGACGACGACACACGGTGCCTCCACCAAGGGGTAATTGAAGTTAATGAATACATAGGACAATAATCTGATCATGAACCAGGCTCGGACCAGCAATTCGAGGCCAGCAACTGACCGAGGTCGGAGCACACTATTACGAACCCAACTCGACACCAATTAATTGTGCTAGAATCTAGGAAGCCGGGATAGATACACCT
The DNA here is from genome assembly GCF_000143565.1 of Laccaria bicolor S238N-H82. Classification (NCBI taxonomy): domain Eukaryota; kingdom Fungi; phylum Basidiomycota; class Agaricomycetes; order Agaricales; family Hydnangiaceae; genus Laccaria; species Laccaria bicolor. Next base: position 285,053 of record NW_001889906.1, read on the forward strand.
CGACACAACGCATCAGATCCACAAAATGCAATTAGAGCCTGGCAGATCTTCTTCATAATTACGTCGAGCCGTCGACATGTCGGCCGACTCGGGTCTGCATCAAGGATAAGGTTCTGGTTAAGGAAACGCGAGAGCCTAGTTGGTCGATGAGATGCCAAGCAAGGAGCAATAAACCCCAATGAGGGTGCCAGATCCTCGAGGAGAGGAAGGAATCTAGTACGCTGAGAAGCCTAGATGCCGGAAGATCCAGTGCCGTTCGTTCGAATCTGTCCATCCTTCCTTGTGATAAGGGGAAAATCTGGCTGGTGTAACGCATGGAGGAAGGAGCTTTGTAAACCGCTGTCCTATGGGAACTTGATGTGAGTGTTTTGACTGATGTGAGTTGGTAAATGCTGATAAATTGAGGAGAATTCCAAGATGAAAGTAAGTTGCTTGCGCCAGAGAGGGGGGTGGTAATCAGAGCACTCGTATAAAAAAACGAGTCGAAGTAGTTGCAACGAGGCGCAAGGAATCCAATTTAAAGAACATTAATCCTTCGAGGAGCGTCGCCGTCGCGTCGCGTCGCGTCAGCGGGCAACCCAGAGAAGCGAGGCGCGATCCCAAAGAAGAGGGAGGTTTGATCGCACATGAGTGCTACTCGTTGAGTTGGATCTGATCAGAAGCGCCGTCCTGGCCTGTCGACGCAGTCAGCGAGAAGTCTTCTCCTGTTATCCGTTCGGGCAAGAACGAGTCGTGGTGATGCTTTGTAGCATTTAGGAGACAGGCAAGAGCTTCCTACCCGCAGAATTCGGGTTGCGGTAGCTCGAGGTTCGAGTCGAGGGGAGGTTCACAACTGCGTTGCGAAGGGCTGGTAAAGCTCGTTCCGAGAGGCGGTCGGAATCTGGAAAAGATTTTCGGGACCTTGCCAACTGGCAACGACGGACTACGACGGAAAGGTCGGAATGAAATTTGAAGGTCGTCGGAATTCAGCGTCAAGTCATCATTTTATTCAATTGGAAAAAAAGCCGCCACAAGTTGTCTTCCGAGGTTCATCCAGATGCTCATGAATGCTCGGCGCGGACTCTATAAAATCGATATCAGAGAATAGGAAAATTTCTAACAAACATGGTCGCATCCCACTGGGGCTTAGATAGCCTTGTCACCTGTGAAATGCGAGTCAAAGGGCATGCATATGCTTTTTCATAGCAGCCGGAGCGCGACGGAATTGCAATACATAGAAATGGAACACAAATCATGCACTGCGCATGCAAGCCGAATGTCGGCCGGGAGCTTTAGGGCGACGTCACTGCCAGTGATGGCGGAGGGTCCGTAGAGGGCGGGATAAATCGGTAGTGCTTTTCCTTTGTTGAGTTCCGGATTTTCTAGATGTTCGTATTCTTTGGGGCGGATTTTACGCCTCTTGGGTAGGGGCATGTGGGTCACGCGCGGGTGTGTCGGCGTCTGCACGTAATCCGTGGAGGACTTCTGTCTACAGAGCGCCTGTCCAGTTCGACATATCAAGTCCAAGGAGAGTTTGCTGTGTTGTCCGAGGATGATATTGATTTGGAATGAATCAGCCAGACACGACTTGATGATGAGGCTGACTCGTTGCATCAGGGTTTGTCAAAGGCGCATGATGAATAATCTCTCTTTCTGGGAAAGGGCTCGGTCATCGCCCCGCATTTATGCATTTATGTGCGAGAAGTAGTACGATGATTACTCATGACTCGACGAATACGCATGCGTGGCGCCACGTACGGCATTTCCATTCATTGTGCAGAACACACGACAGTTGGTTGGCAGGGGCAATATACACGAACCAGTCGAACAAAGCAGTGAAATGTTGGAAGACGTTTAAATTTAAATTTAGAAATACGAAAACTTGACGGTGGTCTTGGCTTGGCCAGGGTAAGAGAGGTCTGCATTGTCTTGCAATTTGGGTTAGCGAGATGTTGGAAGTAGATCTGACGGGTTGTACAATGGGTGTGAGGGGTGAAAACATCAAGAAAGGGATTTCATTAGGATACTACAATGACGGCGTGTCTAAGTGTGGGCGGGGCTGTAAAACGTCTGTAATAGATTGGCATGATAATAATACATCTGGGGATGAGCACAGCAGGGCCGCAGGTGAAAGCACCTGTTATGTGCATGGCTGTCTATGCGAGAAACGATGGATGGATCAACATGATTAGATATGGGTTAAGCAGCAGCAGAGTGGATAGCTGCGGGGACAGGACGCAGCAGAGGGTCAGCAGAATAGACATATCAGCTGAGCCGAGAAGCCGCGGCACCGGGTTTCCGAGTCAAACCAGCTGGATCAGCTTTGAACTGAGCCGATGGCAGATCTTGAATCTTTGTGGGCCCCGATGGATCTTATTCTGGTTTCATAGCTCTGACTCCCTGCGATTAGGGCTGATTACACGTCCGTCGTCCTCACTCGGCTACACCTCACTCCGATTTCCTTTATATAGACGCCATCGAATCCCAATGTCTCTTACAGCCTCTGCTCCCTACATTTTTCCGACATGGCCTCTTCAGCGTCGTCCTCCACTTCCTCCTCCTCCTCCTCGAGCTCCATCCACCACGCGAGCCTCGTCGACCCTGCTAATCACTCTCCCGCTCTTCTTGAGCTCATCGACATCAAGGTTTCGCGTCCAGTCATTGGTCAGTCCATGTTCTTTTCTGCCTTTCTTTCATATACTGACTTTTCTTTTACAGAATATGTTGTTGACTGTGTAGTGGAGACCGTTGACTACGCAATGGGGCGACCATCCTCCTCCAAGCGCGGACGCTCACTAATGCACCGCCCGGAACATGCAAAGTTTTCAACTTTCGTCACAAATGTCATAACGAGGGCAGAAATAACAACACCCACGATATTGGCCGCACTTGTCTACATTGATCGTGCACGGCCGCATCTACACATCGCTTTGGAGGAGTGGGCTCTGGAGCGAGTAATTTTAGGCGCCATAATCGTTGCGTCAAAGGTGTGTTCCTGTTCATCCACTCTTTTCTCCGATGATTCCTGACTCTCTTTTGTCCAGTACCTCAACGATTCCACATTGAAAAATGTTCATTGGGCACTCTGTACAGGCGTTTTCGGCAAGAGGGACGTGGGTCGCATTGAACGCGAATATCTCGACGTCCTCAACTTTGAACTCGGCGTTTCCGAGGCGGATCTGCTGAGCCACTACCACAGTCTAATGGCAGTTGCCGTCCCCCCACCTCATTACCACCCTCGCACATCAACCTTCCCTCCCTCACCTCAACGCCACCACCGCCGTTCTTCCTCCATTCCCGAGCTCGACCCTTCAAGTCCTCACTCCTCGGGCTCATCCGATGGATCAGCGTCTCCAGCTACACCACCTACACCTATCACACCACCGCATGTCCCTGCGACGAAGTCGACGCAACACGCGCTTCCGACTAACAAGCCTTCGGGCAAGTCGTTCCAAACGACAACCCTGGATCTGCTGCGTGCATTCCCTATTCCAATACCTACACATCGGTCTGGATCTCATCCCATCCGACTATCAGCATAACCCCCCCTCTGCTCTTCTTGGTTCTTGGCTGCTATATCTCTTTCGTTCTTTTCATTTGTCATCTGCCTGTCGAGTTCGACCTACACCAAAAGCTACTACTTCTTAGAGCTGCTGATCCCACATTTATTCTTATTCCCACCCGCTATCAGGGCAAGCTTCACCTCTCTCTCTGTGTCCATGTAGTTTCCATTCCTAACGCTCGCTATCTATCATTATCGCTGTTGTTTCCGCTATTCTACCACCATCATAGTCCCCCCATCATTGCATTCCATACTTTGCATTCATCCCGTACATTCATACTTGCATTCATTACATGTGTCGATTAGCGACTCATACATCGCAATGAAAATCATTCCGGAAATTTGAATAATTTTAACCTTGGCTGAGGGTGTTTTTAGTCTTGAGACTTGGAGCAGAGCATTAATTGGGTTTCATTAAGGTGGAAATGACGCCCTAAGTTGAGTGTAATTGTGGTGACGTGAAAGCCCTGATGTCAATCATTACGAGAGTCATGATCAAGAGCTCCTCCAACACAACACGAATTCGGAAGGTGGGTGGATCAAGTCTCTCAGCGTTGCGATGACGCGAGTACCTTGAACCTGGGGCTCGACGCGGGGTCCGGAGAGCACTCGCCTTGGTAACTTGTAGCCATGGATTAGCTCAGTTTGTCATTCCACTTGTTGCCAAGTACTTATGCGCCCACCCACCGGGCTCCTACAGGCTCTTACGAAAAACGCGTGCGGTTGGGGCGGGGTGATGGCATTATTGCTTGAATTATGATCTGCGGCGGGTGTCGAAAGAGAGCCTGAATCAAGTTTGATGACGGCGTGGACAACATCAATTAAAGTTGAATTGAAGCCTGGGGCGGTGTTCGTCTGAAGGCGATTTTTGCCCGTACAGTTCAACATTCATCAAGGCGCGTACGCAACGTTTTTCTTTAGAGAACGCAAGTGCCTTTGTAGTTGAATTTCTGAGCTTGAATGGGGCGCCCTAACCATGTGGGTTATCTCTATTGCATTTTTGGATTTTTCGGACGTTGGAGGGAGCCTGAAGTGCCATCACGGCGGGTGCTTTGCGCTTTGAGGCGCGCCTTGCTTCATGAAAAAATAGTTATTGACCTCGAGGTCTTTGTGTGCGTCCCACCGGAAACCGAAATTCCCGACTTGATAAAAAAAGAGAAAGGAAAAGTGCCTGAGCGAGGGCGAACGCCAGGCGGACTCTTTCTTGGCGTATTGATTTAAATTGCAAATCCCTCCGCCCAACATTTTTATTTTTACCGACACGACAGTCTGCAGGCAGGATGCTATTTTAGATAGTAGATAAGATGTTTAGATTACTTCCTCAATATCGTACGGTCGAATTTTTCTTTTTTTCGTCAGCCTCCGAATTTCGATGGGGAAGAAAGAAAAAAAACGTCACTTGGCATGGCGAGTTGGCCACGTCGTGTATGGTACGAGCGTTGAGGCCATGATATATGATTATTAACACGTACGATAACACGAAAGTTGAACCATAGACAATCATCTGATAAAAATAAGCGAACTGACCATCGCCCGAGACCGCCCCGGCGCCCATGATTCATCCCTGATCCAATGGAGCAAATTAAATTCAATTATGAGCCAAATGGCGACGCGTCTCGATGGCGGCGGCTGCGTCGGGATCACTACCGTGAAATCGTGATATTCGGTTTCCATCATCATCCTGAGGCACGATGACCAGCCTCCGGATAAAACATGAAATCACGAGCAGAGGAGGATTTGAAGCCAGGTTTGACGAAGTGGATTTTTGGTATACATACGTGTCGAAACGTGTTGGCTACGATACGTCGCCCTGGCGGTAAAATGCCAATCGCAGTCATGACGCGTCGCCATGGAGCGCCGAGCGATTGCGTTGGGGTGCGGAATCCGCAGGTGGCAACGTGGCGCTGGTATGTAGAATTTTGCAGAAGATATCGAAGACTCATGCGTCGATTCGAAGTTAAAAAGGCAAGAATGAGCTCATTCATGATCGTCTTCTTGTCTGATTTTTTGTGTGTTTTCCGAATGTTTTCCGAGGTAGATGAATGAGTTGGATTGAAATGGGACTTGGAATGATGGGAAGCCGGATGAGTAAGCCTTTGCCGATCACCGAATATTGAGCGGGCCGGGACCATTACTGTCGTCCTGAACCAGACCTGCAGCGTCGCCATTTGACTTGGCTCGCGAGAGGCACTGCGGCTTCCGCAATGATCGATGGCTGGGCAAGAGAAAGAGAGTAATGTTGAAGAAAGTAGGTCTTGGAAGTCTTTACTCCTGACTCATCGGGGCGGCACTACAAGTTTGCGGGAAGTGTGATACTGAAGCCGCAATCGCAAGACAACCGAATAGGGCGGACGACGCTGGAGTAGGACAAAACACCGATGCGATGCGTAAACATAGGCGATAACGCACGTATGGTTCTATGTCAGGCCTTCTCGGGACAGGAAATAGCCAGACATCTCCCGGACAGGATGCTTGCTTATGAAGTACACAGAAGTATGTATACCGTCATGTGTGCATGAGGTCGAGCGGCAGACAGACCTAAGTTGAGATGATAGAAGGGAGGAGGAGAAAAGCCGGAGGATTCCTACTTGGGTCGCTGTAATGGAAGATGCTTGTACTAGACGCTTCGTTCGAATACGGAAGAAGAAGTCCAGAAACGGATTCCGCACAATTGATAAGTCGATTGCAACCACTGTTCATTCGAGGTTTCGGTTAGAAGGAAAGCGAGTGACATAATGGATTTAAAGGGGAGGAGAACTCGGAGAGGAGATGCGCTGGATGCCGCGCTGATCGCGGTATGACAGACAACTTGACAAGCCTTGTTAGTTGTGCTGTGGGGCGTCGATTGTACAGGTTAGGCTGGCAAACCTACGGCCGACCGGTTATCGATTGCCCAGTGCCCTGTTCCCGTGTCCACAACGCCGATAAGTCACTCGTTCGATTCGATGAACTTAAGAGTGTCATTAGAATTGTCGCCGTTGTGAACTTGAAAGTTATCGTTCAAGTAGGTTCAAGTTGTAGCTGTTCTTCGCGCATCACATGATCGCTTCCTCTACCTCAGCCTCCAAACTCCGGTTACGGGTCTGTACTTGCATAAATCCTATTCTGTGTATGTACCTTGCTGGAAGTGTCTATTGTTGAAGATTCCATTTGGGTGAATTGTGAATGGCTGAGGGAGGCGGCCAGGTCTTTGAATGTACCTTAATTTGGACCTGGCAGGTCACGATGCTACGGCTGAGAAACTCAAAGCTCTTCTGGACCTTATCCATCTCACCCGTACCTTTCAAACCACCGCCGCACCATAAACCATCCAGCTCAGCTTTTACGAAATAGGTACCGTCAAGGTCACTAGGTCGCTCCAGAAAAGGGTTACGTATACTGCGTGGATACTCATTCCAAGTTCACTCCTGTCAAGTTCCGGGTTGCTGATAATCGATACGACACTGGAAGCTGCGATAAGGCGACTACGACATTGGATGGCTATTGGCAGGGCGTACTTCATCTTTCATTATGCAAGGATGACATTGAGTGGCTCTACTACGGCCCCGCGACGCCCTGTGATCAAGTCATTTACCATCGATTCTGATCCTCCCCCACAAACTCTCTGGCTTGTCCTGATGTGGCTCGATTGACTCGACATTTGCAAATCTAGCTTCACTATATCAAGTCCAAGTCGCGATCGAGCCGTAATCAGCACACTGGGACCGAGAAGATCATCGCGGCTGAGCCTAAACTCCCCAACGCTTGGAGATGCATTAGGCTGTACAGGCGACCTATTAGCAGAGGAATACCGTCAGGAGTAACTTGACATTTTGTGGCCCTTGCGTCGTTTGGAGGTCGAACAATCGACAAAGCTGCCAAAATTCTCAAAGTTCACTATATTCTGCACATCGAAATCCTTCTCTCTTCGAGACGGCCAGGAGAGTTTTATCATGGGTATGTCTGTTTTTCTGGATGAATGTGCGTCATTCCACGTCTAAATTCAGGGTGTTCGGAGTGTTCCTAGATGAACTAAAGTGCACATTTATCGGAATTGACCATTTATTCGTTTTGCGTTCAGGATTCACGCCTTTATCGTGCATTTGTTCAGAAGTTAACGATGTAGATGGCACATCGATCAGCTTACAGTTTACTGCTCTAACGGGAATGGACGGATTGCACTGCGTTTGGTCTTCGTCCTTCCCAATACAATTGCATTTTGACGCCACAAGACGAATGAATTGTTGAAATTTACATGTCTATGTAGGTGCTCTACCGATATCCTACCTCTGCACAATAACGTCGATGGGTACTATGTAGCTCCTAATATCATTATTGGCATGATCTCATAAATTACTAGGCCGCTAGATTTTTAATATCAGCAACGCAAACCTCGAATCTAGTACTAGTGAGAGGCGAGAAGCAGACGATATATCAAAGGCGCTTCGTACTAGCGCCCCGACCAACGCGACAAGATAACAGCACACGGGCCCCAGTGTAGTCGTAAACTCTCAGTAGCACCGAAGGTTTGGTCAAGCTCCGGGGAAGTGAAGAGATACACATTACGGCCTACTGCGGTATTCGCGTTAACTAGAGCAGGTGAGGTGATAATCAAAACGCGCACGTCGGTAATCCATTCTGGCACGCGTCGATGACGATCATCTACCGCTGCGATGTAAAATTTAGCTGACTGGACGACGAACTGGTTCGGGATCTTCGTGATTCGCAAATACTTAGTCATTTATTTGGCTAAGTTATGCGATCCAAACACACTCTGCCATTCCCGCACACATTCCAGACATGATCGTAAAATTTCCATATTCTTTCGTTCATATATACAAGTTTCAAAAATGTGCCATCCACGTCCGAAACTTGCCGATTTGGAGGTTGTTTTAGGCGCAGAAGAAGTTTTCATATGTGACCCCTGAATGTCGCGTTTGAACTGAAGTTGGTGAACGTTCTTCAACAACACCCTCACGCCTGCCGATACCCCATTTCTCAACATTACATTACACGAGGCGCCGCATCGCATATCCGTGCGCCACACAGTAGAGTCTCGTTCGGACCACGCACCGAAAGCGAAAAAACCATCTCCGAAACACCGGTGACATGTAGAAATCCTCAGTACCCTAAAATTCCTTGAAGCTTATACCTCTAGATCCATTGAAGGTGACTTGTGTCTGGGTCGCGATTCCCTTAAATCGAATAGCTCCGGTGTATACGGCTCGATCGTATTCTTGTTCCTAACTGAAAGCGCCGAGCTGTCTTGTGAAGAAATTTTCAAGCAACGGTGTTGCTGGGGTGACGAGGGAAGTTGTAACACCTGAGACTACGAATTAGTGTTTACATTACAGCGGCTTACCTGTGGTTATTCCTGGCCCTTCAGCTGCGCAGGTAGATCATGGAATCGAATGGCCGATAGTATCTTGTTGCACCTCTTTTTCTTTTTAAGGCGAAAAGGGTTGCCCAAAGTTCTTCAAATTTGAAGCGCCCAACTGCCAATCCACTGATGTCAGTGAAAATTCCATCACCTCGTGCTTTGGGCGTGTTGTGGCTGTTGAGGAGTAAAGCCCGCCTATACAGAAAATTTAGACGTAGAAGGAGTAGTTGTGCTTCTTGAAATTGATTGGCCAGAATGGGGACGCGAACCACGTAGATGAATCGTTCGTATGGCTTGCCACCAGACCTCGTCGGGGTAAACGTATCGCCTGCCAAGGCTCAGTGAGATTCGAACCTTGGATGAAATCCCGGTTCTAGATGTAAGAAGTCACTCAAACTGTAGCGGTTCATTATCGTCGTGTGGGATTGCCCGTTGGAGAAGTCGATACCGTCGTCACTAGAAACCTACATCCAAAGAATTGGCGGGCATCTTGGCCATGTGCAGTGACTACGACGACTGACACGGATAGAGTTCGGATCGTGCGGGCTTCTTTCTTCGACTGTCTCCCACTGTATTTGATATCCACGGGCCGGGATAAATATAAGTCATAAGACTGTACAACGAGATAGTTGTCGTCCAAAACCAGAAAGTAGCACTTCACTAGCGGTCCGCCATCATAGAACATCCAGTGGAAAATCGAGTCTCTAAGTCGAGAAGGATCGAGGAGTGGCGCCCAGGTAGACGTCGAGGTCCGCCGCTCCGTGACATAATTAAAGCGCTTGAATGGTGTTCTGATAGAAGGTTGTCGTAGGACGCGCGTTCAAGCCGACCAGGCTCATAGAGTGACATCCAGAAAGTTGGTTGACGGGCCAATGATGCTTGAAGCAGATAGGCTGGGAGAGAAAAATAAACGAGATTGGCTAAGAGATGCAATATATATAGGTTGATTCAACCTTTCGTACGCCGTCCCAGTCAAACCTCTAGTCGGATGGTTCTCTGCGCAGCTCCAGTGGCGAAGAAACTGAGGAGGAGGTTTACAGCAGCGTGATGTGACGGGTGACGCGGCCATGTCACCCTCGGACTCACACAGGCCCACATTTCCAACAACCTCTCTATTCTTCGACTCATCCACTGCTGAGACCGTCGACGACCGCAACGTCAATGGCGACGTCGTTCGCCGCGTTTGCCTCGCAGTATCTTAATAAACCATCTCAGCATGAGTCAACCTCCTCTCAACCCATGTTCTTCTCCTTCAGCACGGACGACGGATCTAGAGTGGGCCATGGACACGAAACCGATCTTGACGACCTTGACGACCCACATTTGCGAGCAAGTGAAGCCAGTATAGCACCCCCCACAATTCGCGACGATGACGATGATCCATATCTACGGCTGGACGAAGATGAACATATCAGTCGCTTGGGGTTCACATCCCGAAATCATCAACAATCTATACCGCTCATTGCGTCTCCAAATGCGTCGGTGGCCTCGGAATCACCGAAGGGTTGGCTAGCTCATCTGGCTGCGTCGCCCTTGGTAGGACGCTCTCCATCACCTGCTCGGTCCGATTCCACTGACTCGGACCCACCACCGGAATTATTCGCCCCCACTGCCCCTCGTACACATACGAACGTACTTCCACCACCTCCAACACATATAGAACCCCAGTCCCTCTCACTGACGGAGTCATTACTGCCTAGAGACGGCCGCAGTCGACCGCTTGATGTATTCACGCTCCCCGATCCTCGTCACACTACCAGAGGTCGACGGAAATACAATGATTCAACATGGACCGCTGTCTGGTTAACAGGCGTCTCTGTTTGTGTATTTTTTGCCCTCCTTCTTCTCTTCGTGGCCCGCTTGCCGCCTAATGTCCCGAGGAGTGTGCTGCCATACACGACCCTGTTACACACGGTGCCGATGTTGACAATCCTTACTTTTTCAAGTGCGTTGGTGGCTTATGCACACATCTTCCTGCTGCGTGTATTTGTACGTCCGGTTATGATTGCCACTTCGGTATTTATTCCTGCCACACTATTTATTTCTGCGATATGGGCTTTCGTGGGGAGCTTCATGTGGGATGGGGATACAGTGCCTACTTGGGGAGAAACAGTAGGGTGAGTTACTCCTATTTTATAATTGCTGCCTATCCAAAGGTGTAGGGATAAACCGATGCCATATGTTGTCCCAAATCTGCACCTCGTTACGCACTCAGATCAATCCCGTGCATTCATATCAAAGTCACGATTGCTCATAATCTCGATGTTTACTGACCCCTTCTCTTCAGACTTCGACTATTTTCCCTGATTCCGCTCGCCCTCTCGCTCCTCACCGCTCGGCGGCTTGTCGACCTACCTCGGGACATTCACACGACTTCATCAACTCTCACACTTACCACTCACCTCCTTATCATGAATCCTTTCCTTCTTGCTCTGTCACCAGCTATCCTCCTTATTATGTTGATCTCCTCAATCCCGTTCCTCACCCTCATTTTCCGCTTACTCCTTATTGGCTACGCGACTCAGCCCACGAAAGATAGTTCGCGCTGGGAATGGCATGCTCACGGATGGGCTAATTGGGCTATTTTTGGTGCTGTGGGTGTCTGGCTTTGGAGTTGGGGTGTCGCGAGGGGTATCATGAGAATGTCGTGTTCCAGCGTTATTGGAGCTTGGTACTTTGCAGAGTCAGTGATGCTTTCCTCTTCTCTTTATCGTTTGTATTGATGTCTCCTTTAATTAGTCCTGATGCTCAACCCCCTCCCCCCATGTCGACCCATACAATCCACGCAGCTCTTGTACGCGCTACGGGGCCGTCCCTTGGGACTACAGTTCTCTCTGCCATGATATTGACTATCATTCGTCTGCTCACGCTCGTTGCCCTCTTTCTTCAACGTCTACCTGCGTATATCCCAGCCAGAGCCTTCTTTGTCGTGACTGGTATCCGTATGGCAGTAGGGTACCTCGACACGGTGACCACTGCGTTGAGCAAGTACGCTTTGGTATATACGGGTTTGACTGGCGATCCTTTCATGCCTAGTGCAAGGAGGGCCAAGGCTTTGACTGCTGCAGTTGAAGCGAAGGTAAAACATGGAAAGAGGAAATCCAGTGCCGAACGTAAGTCTTTCGTTGCCTGTGTCCATTAACTCATCCTCTGATCACCTTGTCCAGCCCCACTCATGCTTCTCACGATATCACCATTGACGTTGTCCTTTCCGTTCGCACTGACAACGTACCTCTTTGTGGCCCACACCTTGAACGCGCCTCAGCAGGCCTTGGGTGCTGCTGTCCTGGCTGGAGGTGTGACTGCTCTTGTTGGGTTGTTCTGTGTTGGGTTGGTGAAAGATACGTGAGTGTAGCAATCAAATTTCACCGAAGTGTGCTTACTCTATCAGTGCTGATACTCTATACATCTGTTATTGCATTGATAAAGATGTCGGCGAGAGGAGAAGGGAGGAGGTATTTGTCACTGTACGTATTCGTTTCCAGTTCTGCGACTTCTAACTGATAGATTTCTGGATTCGCTAGTTTGAATATGAGCCTGGAGGACAGCAACGCCGTTCACGTCCACGACAACCTGAGGACATCATTCCCCTGCCCCCACAGTCCCCTCCACCTCGTGCTATTGACAACCAACTACCCTTTAATCCGCCAAATTCCCAAAAACCACGACAGCAACACAAACGAGTTCCTTCTTACCCCGAACCCCGTCAACCGAGACAACAACTCATTCCTTCAGCTTCCACATCCCTCCCTTCACAACGTCTCACGCCTTTATCTCCCCCGCCTCCAATGGTGGAGGAGGACGCTCCTGATCCGTTCCAAAGGAGCTTCGTGGATGACGAGGAAGATGGAGATCTTCCGCCTCTGCATTTACGTCGCGAGGGTACGAGTGGTGGGGAGAGAATGTTGACAAGTGCAGAGCTGAACATGAAAAGCCATCTAATGGAGTCGCGTCCCTATTCGACGTCTTCTAGGTCAGATCAGGGGAGGAGTGGGAGCGGGAGTGGAGTGAGTAGAAGTAGGAAGGAACCGGACAGTTTGAGTGATAGTGAGGTTGAAGGTGAAGGCGAGGGGGGGTCACAGTATTTCCCTGGTTCTGGATTTTTCTAGGCGTCATCTCATTGCATTGTTATATGGTTCCCACATTTTCTTGGACCTTAGTTCACAATCACCATCGCATTGCAATGCTTCCTCTGCATTCACCGTAGATCTTGACAGTCACAACCCACACCGTTACTTATGTCCATCGCTATTATCCTGGTCCACTCTTTAGCCTGCTTTTACTGTGTATATATAAGCTATTATCATATTCCTTACACTGGGGTGGACAACACATTCAATTATGCCTGGCTAATGCGGAGACTTTGAAAATCTAGTTACGCCCTGCAACTGAACGCTCCCCAGCTTAAATGTTTTAGTCGAACAAAACTTCTCAGCAAAGCTTCCTGTCAAGACACAACTTGGGGTAATTGTTAACGTTGGCATCTTGACAACATTCGCTGTGCGTCAAATGTTCCAGCTGATGGCCGCGGCGGTGGCGCCATCCACATCGACACACTCCTCATCTCATTTCAAAGAGAAAGGGGATATCAAGCTGGGTGCAGCAAGTTGGTCCACCTTCCTCTCGAGGCGGCAGGCTGGCTCACTGCCATTGATTTGCAACTTCAAAAAGGTATCATCATCCCGAGTAGTACATTCTCAGAAAACTCCCGGAGGAGACATCAGCCGCCTACTTCAAGTTGATGTGTATTTTTGCGAAACTGATTGATGAAGACGGAAATCTGGTGCGTAAGACATTGAACTTTACAACTTGCTGCGACGAAGTGGACAGGTGACCACTGGGTCCTGAAATAAGCGCCGTTGCTGCTGCCATCAGCGTGAGGCAGGCATTGGATGGAACGTCGATCGTTGATGGTGTCAAATATAAGTGGTATTTGCGTTGTGGGAGAGAGTTGAACGAATTGTCGTACGGCGCCCGAAAGCTGTTCCCTCAAATGCCAGTTACCCCACAAGTTGGGACTTGTGCTCAAACAACCGAATTAGGAGGGAAAGGGTTGAGTTTTTGGCTAAGGCCGAGCGCCGCGGAATCTGCCCTCGAACAAGGGTCGAGGACGAAAGAGAGATAGATTGGGCGGATGGAGTGCGGTTGTGATCAACATGTACACAGGGCGATTAAAAGGCGATAGTCGATAGTTCCTTGCTGGGATGGTGGGTTTGGCTACATGAGCGCTATGCGGGTTTTGGGCTTCTGGGAATGTCCTTGATATGACGGTGCTAAGGTTGGCTATAGCCTATTGAACGGAACCCAGGAGGGTGCAGGGTACGATCTCCCCCGTTGCCAATGTTTCAGAAACATGAAAGGCAAGTTGTTCACAGATAAGGCAACCTCAACCACTCCATGTGGGAAAACAGTTGCGTCAGTAATAGTCCACGATTCTCTGTCCCTATGGTAGTGGGCAGCAGTGAATGTCAAACATTCCTATTATGATCAAGTTCTTCAGTGATCACATATAAGCTCATTTTATGACGATCCAGCTCGTTGACAGAACAGAACAGACCTCCGGCTTTGAAACACAACGACAGAGAAGTTTGATTGATGTATGCAGAAAGAAACACAGGTACGGCGGATAGGCTAGCGCTGTATAAGCGAGTTGATCTTGAAGAATGGATGGATAGGGTGTCATGAGATTGGACCATTGCCCAAAAAGTCATTTAAGCCACCATTGACGTTGTTGTGGGCTTATCAACTATGATCTGAGCTGGCGTTCACCGAGAAGTTGACTTGATAACGCCGCATCCAAGACACCAGTCACCATCGTATAGAGCCGCAATCTGCCCGGGGGTGACTGCTTTCTCGGGCTCGTCGGCCGTTACGATGAGGTCGCCAGTTTCGGCTCTTGAATCTACCTCAGCAGAAGCTTTTAACGAAGGAAAAGGAGACTGACTTTCGGACGGTGCTTGGGACGGAGTGCATTCGATAACGATGCATGAGATCAACCCGGAATCCTTGAGGTGTACTTAGGTCTGGCGGGATCGCGTCGTTCCATATCCAGGTGAAGTCGGAGACGCGTAGAGTGTTTGAGTAGAGATCTTCGTGGTCACTGGTCCATCACACAACGTTAGTATAACTATGTAAATGGAAGAAATGAACAAGTGTCACCTTCCAGGAACAACGTAGATAGTATTAGAGAGTTGATCTTTCGATGACACAAACATCCGTTCCTTCATACCAGGAATACGTGCATTCTCTCCAAGAGTGAACGTCCAAAGACCCGCATGCTGCATAAGAGTCTTTCCAGACACTTGATCAACTACAGGTCCAGGGTTTGGCGGTATATACGACGCTAGCAAACGTATCAGCGTATGTACCATCACAAAGAAGCATGGCACATACATAAAAAGTTGCTAAACTTCGCTTTTTCGCCTACGAAGCATATCCCTACGCTATCTGGGCGTTCAGCAGTGTGTAGCTGGTGTTTCCTGGCGAGTTCGCGTACTTCGGACTTTTGGAGATGTCCGATGGGGAAGAGGGCGCGGCTGAGGCCTTCTTCGGATATTGAGGAGAGGTAGTAGGTTTGGTCTTTCCCGCGGTCGGATGGGCGGAGGAGTTTGGGACGGGGACGTGTGTGGGGGGAGTTTGGAGTGGTTGACCATGATTTCCTGGCATAGTGTCCTGTTTTCATCCGTGCAAGGGAGGGGGGTGAAAGAGGAGAGTTGGAACGAACCTGTGGCGATCCATGGCTTTTTATTTGAGGTGGTTGGTGCTGGTAAGCGTTCGAGGAGTGCACCAAACTTGATTTCTCTGCGAGGAGTGTAAGCGGAGTATGCTTATAAAGTGGCATAGCCAACCTGTTGCACCACACATCTGTGTTCGGGGTAACCCCCGACTCCCATTGCTTTAACGAGGGTTCAAACACTCTATTCCAATACTCCTGGGACAGGTCGATCTAAAAGACGCGTTAGATTTGGGTGATAGTGTGTCCAGGTCACGTACCATTTGACAAGGCAAATCGAGCTTCTTACAGACGCGTTGAACGTCTTCCCAGTCCTTCTCCCACTCGCAGCCTTTATCGGTGCCTGATTCGTCTCCGGTGTCCCAGTTGCGCATAAACACTGCGGAGAGGTCGTAGTCCTGCAAGAGTCAAAAACCGTTCGTAACGTATGGGCTGAGGAGCGTATTCACCTGTTGTGCTAAAAGGAACGCGGCGACGGAGGAATCCACTCCACCAGACATGCCAACAACCACTGATGAAGACTGGGTTTAGTCAAATCTCGCAGAGCTAGTTGGAAGGCACCTTTGTCTCCTTTACATGGCTCATTCTCAGAAACATTCGTCGCAAATGAACGACCAAAATACTTGCTAACGGATCTGCGAGGACAATTTCTAGTAGCTGCCTTCCACGAGGATAGCATGCGATGCAAGCCGTGGCCAAACACGACCAAGCGCGTCGCTGTTGGGTGGCGTTTTTTTCGCACGCCTGCCGCTCTTGTGTGTTCAAGTGTGTCTTCCTGAATTCAATCCACCGACCAGCCACTATGCCGACCTCTGCACGCAAGAGCAGCGTCGGTGTAGCACGAAGGGGCCCCATCAAAGCCCACTTACCCTACCGAGGCGACCAGTCTGAAGTGGGCAAGAAAACCGGTCTTACAATCCCACAAGTCGAGCGCCATTCCGATGGGTTTGAGCCGTTTGAGGAGGTCTTGAGGCGGATGGACGGTCTGGCGCCCCCTAAGCCTAAGAGGAAGAAGAGCATTGCTCCTGTTGTTAATCCGGAGTATGATGAAGAGGATGGGGAGATGTCGATGCAGCTTGATAGTACGTCCCTCTTGTGTTGGGTTGATTGATTGGGCTGAGCTGAGCTGAAATGATGATGCAGGCCCTGTTAATAATTTGGCTAGCATGCGGCCGCCGAGTACGCCAGCGACGGTGAAGCGCGTAGGGTCGACGAGCCGCCCCGTGGCGCGTACCTCTGATGTTGACTTTGACCGTATCCCGTCCCCGAAGGTCCGGTCGCAATCGAGGGCGAGTTACGGTGCTGGTCCATCGAGCCTCTCAAAGTCGGTCAGCCGACGCGATGTAGAGCCTGAATCTGATTCGCCAGATGAAGGCGGGGGTTATGATGACGGTGGTCAGGATAATGCTGACTTGGACGTGGATGACGGGAATGGTGGTGGCTTTGATTTTGATGACTATGGACCTCAGGAGTCATCCCCCAGCAGTCGACGAACGCCGAAGCAGACTAGTTTCACGCAGATGGACCAGGACGATGACGAAGAGGAGGGAGAGGAGGAAGATGAGCCACCCGAGGAGACACCTACGAAGAATAAGCGTGATAAGGGGAAGGGCAGGGCTGTTGAAGTTGAAGAAGAGGAACAGGACGATGAGGATGTGGAGGATGATATTGCGAATGGGTTGGAGGATGTTGATCAGGAACAGTTTTCGGATGATGAAGAGGAAGAAGAGGAGCCTGAGGTCAGGCCAAAAGGCAAGAAAGTGAGGCTGTCAGAAGCTAAACCTCGGACAGAGACACGGAGTAGAGGGAAGAAAGAGAATAAACGTCAGTTCTTTCTAATTACACCACTCAACCTGCTAACCAGGTGTTTGCTAGCTTATCGCGAAGGAGTGCGGAAAAGCGCTCGTGAACACTATAAGCCTCTAGAGTGGTGGCGAGGCGAAAAACTTGTCTATGGCCGGAGTGAAGACCGCGGGTCCAAAATCCTCGTCCCACAGATCCGCGAAATTGTGCGGATACCCAAGGAAGTTCCATTGCCGCTGGGTACGCTGGGTAAGCGGAAAAGGAGGGCACGTAGTAAGAGTGCGAAAGACGCGTCCGCGACACCTGCCCCTGCCCCTGCTGTTGCTCTAAACCCCGAAGAAGGCTGGGACGAAGACACACCGGATAGCTGTCCAGTACTTGTGTATGGCGCGGACAATCTGGAGCCCGTTACCCGACGTCAGTCTTTTGCTTTTACAAATGGTTTTCCAACTAAACTGAATGTGTAGGCATTGCATGGACCGCGAAGATGGTCAAAACTAGGCCTGCTGCGAACGCCGATTGGTCATTTGACAAAATATTTGGAGATGGAGACTTTCTCGCTGCTGGACACCTGGTCATTCCTCCGCATGGGCGTAAGCCTAGTAAAGCCTCAAAGGACAATACATATGTGAGTTCCATAATGCCTTCTACATCTACATTCTGTCTGATCTCGCACGTTCTACCACTAGGTCTTCTACGTCGTTGAGGGTGCGGTCAACTTGAAGATACACGATACCTCATTGATCCTCGCAACAGGGGGAATGTTCATGGTTCCCCGTGGTACGTTTCCCTTCCCTTTTACTCTTTCACACTTACAGCGTGTCTAATATCTCATTATCATCAAGGCAACACCTATTTCATTGAAAACATCTCCAACCGTGACGCCAAACTCTTTTTCACGCAAGCCAGGAAAGTCGCTGCCAGCCAGGAGGAGGTGGAAAATGAAGCAAGGCAAGCGGCGGCGAAGAGGGCGTTGCGTTCGTCAAGTGCTGGGCCTATGGGAACGCCAGGACAGGCTAATGGGAGAGCGCGCTCGAGAACGGCGCCTGTGGCTAGGGCTGCATCTACTAAGATGTGAGCACTGAGTTTTGAATAATGGGTGGTTAGGTTATTTCATTCTTTATCGTTATGTTGGTGGCATTTGTATATTTTCCTTTTTATCGCGATGCTTCACCATGTGTCTACCAAGTCTATCCCTCATTGCTCGGATAAATGTTTTGACGTGTTGTGGTTGTGATAAAATAACAACCTTTGGATTCCCTTCATCCCAGTCATCTCCACGCCATCAGCTCTCATCGCGCACAAAAGGGGACCAACGACAGTTTACGCTCACGCAAGCAACGGTGACATTACATTTCTTGTTTTTGCAGACAAGGAACCACTGGTAAAAACTGCAGACTCACGAGACTGACTCTGAGCACGACAAGACTCCAACGACCACGGTTATAACGGACATTCGGCACTACTCGAGGATTCAATTTCGGTTCTTCTGATACGTACTTACTAGACAACCGTACGTGTTGAATGAATTACGCTCAATGTTCCCACCTTACGAATTTTTTGACAGCTGCAACCTTGACCTGACCTTTTTTTCCCCCAATATCTCGGCCCATGGCAAGCCCACATCCTCCTTACTCACATCCGGGGCCAGGCGGACCTTCGTCGTATTACCAACCTTCACCCCCGCCCTCCCACCACGTCTACGGCTCCCACAGTCCAGGTCCAGGCCCCAACTATCAATACCAGTACCCTCCTCCACCCCCAACCCACATGGGGCCTCATCATCCCGGTGGATACCCGCAACCGGCTCCTTCTCGCTCGACAGCACGCGGGGGCTCGTATTCAAGGGCAGTCCATAACTACCACGGGTATCACCAACAACCACACCATCAATCCTACTCGAATCCGCACCCTATTCATGCACCCCATCCGCAACCTCCTCCCCCACAACACGGCCCTTACTCGCCACATCCAACAAAATACAATCAGCCGTATCCACCCTCGTACGCTTACCCACACCCACCACCTCAAGCCACGTATTCTCCCTCGTGGCAATCGTCCCAGCCTCTGTCGCCTCTTCCAAAACAATTGACCATGCCTCCTCCCCAAAATGTTCTATCTGGGTATAGCGAGCCGCCCCCGGCTCAACAATCTGAACCTGTAGCTGCTATTGAGACGCCAGCTGTCAAAACCCCGAAATCAGCTGAAATTTCAATAGAACCCATTCCTGCTGTTGAGCCAGAAGAACACGGTAAACCACCACCTGCACCTTCCTCTCCTCCTCCTCCTTCCTCTTCGCCTGTCTTACCTCAATCTTCCTCTTATTCCCATGTGGGAACTATCAACACTTTTGACCCACTTACCTCCGCAGCTCCCCCGCATCCGCCAACCGAATCACCTTCAAACCAACCCTCATCTCCCCCTCCCGCCTCTGTGACATCTATGGCGCCCTGGGCCATCTGGTCGCGCAGACCTCAGGACCCTTCACTCGCACCTAGCATCATCATATCTCCCCGTGCACGTCCCCCACCTGAGATTGTAGAACGAGCGCTCAACCTGAGAACACCTCCGCCTTCTCCGCCAGTTTCCCCCTTGGCTACTACTAAAAAAGTTCTTCCACCAGCAGTTTCTACTGTTGAAGAAGAAGAGGCGGAAAAAGAGTCTTTACCAGAACAAAGTGTGGATGAGGAACCTGTATCGACGGCTGCTTGGTCCTCTGAGACGAATTCGACTGTTCCCTCTTATGCCGCTACGGAGACGACGTATACGCCTACCGTACCTGGCTCTCCTTCTACCACCAACACTTCCGTTTCTGTGGCAGGTACACCAGCCAAAGAAGCTGGAGCGAAGTTGGCTCCTGAAACTGCCAACGGTGTCGTTGAAGAACCTGATTCGAAGGCACCAGCTGCCCTTGATGCCCCTTTGTTGGTTGAAGAGGCCGCCCCAAGTCAGGCTACACCAGAACCAGCGCCTGCTGCAGCTACACCAGCAATCCCACCTCCCAAAAAATCATGGGCGTCCCTCCTCCGTCCAGCATCCTCCACATCCACACCAACACACACCAAAAACGCGCTACCCACCTCCTCCGTCGTCGGTTTCTCCATCCCCGCCGAGGCTTCATCATCACCAGCAGGCACCTCATCAACCGCACCTCCAAGCACCATCACAACTCAACAACAGCCCGTCCTCAAATCCGAATTGGTAGCACTCTTGACACACAACCCAACGAGCACACTGAGCAGTGCGCGTATCCGCTCCCGAGGGCTCGTGAACAGCGGGAACATGTGTTTTGCGAATTCGGTGCTGCAGATCCTTGTGTATTGTGCGCCGTTTTATCAGTTGTTTGGTGAGCTTGGGAGGGTTATGCCTGAGCCTGTTGTTGGGAAGGAGAGTCAGAGTCAGAAGGAGCAGCCGTTGGTGGCTGCGACTGTGGCGTTTTTGAAGGAGTTTAAGGGGAAGGATGTTGTTGGGGCAGGTGGTGCGAGGAATGGGAGCGTTGGGAGGAAGGGGAAGGAGAGGGAGGAGAGGGAGCAGTTGGATGATTGGGATGGTGATTCGTTTTTGCCGAGTTATGTTTATGATGCGATGAAGGAGAAGAAGAGGTTTGATAATATGCGGGTTTGTTTTCCCTTTCTTCTTCCCCCCTTCTTTTTGGACTGGACTGATTTGATGCGCTAGGGCGGACATCAGGAAGACGCGGAAGAGTTCCTTGGGTTTTATTTGGATACCCTGGAAGAAGAGTTGCTTTCGATATTGCATTCTGTTAGCCCGTCACGGCAAAAAGCTGCGCCTGCTCCTGTGGAGGAGAAGGAAGAAGCTGCGCCTCCTGAGCAGGATGGGTGGTTGGAGGTCGGGAAGAGGAACAGGACGGTTGTTACGAGGACGGTGGGTTTTTTGTCATGGTTGCGGACATGGAATATCGCACTAAGACAACTTTTTCTTTCTTTCTTACAGATAAAAGCTACGGAATCACCGATAACGCGGATATTTGGTGGAAAGTTCAGGTCGACGTTACGTGCCCCACGACAAAAGGATTCTGTCATTGTAGAGGACTGGCGGTCCCTACGGCTTGATATCCAAGTAACGTTTTATCTTTCTAGTACCTCAGCAGATTCTAAAATGTTTGTTCTGCTAGCGTGAACAAATTCATACAATCCAAGACGCGCTCTCCTATATTTCACATCCCCAACCCGTTCAAGTGACGCACCCGTCGCAGCCTGGCATCACCATCGACGCAACGCAACAAGTCCTCATTGATGCGCTCCCACCGATTTTGATATTGCATATTAAGCGGTTCTGTTATGATACGACTGTTGGTGGGGTGGTCAAGGTCGGCAAACAAGTGCTTTTTGGGCCAGAGTTGGAAATCGGGCCTGGTAAGTTTTCGAGGGCTTTGGACCTTTTTGGTTTTTTGTTGACTGGCGGCTTGATTAGATTTGATGTCGACGACGGTACGGAAATCGCATCCTACGAAGTATAAGCTCTTTGGGGGTACGTCAAACCGCGCCTTTTCTCTTCTCAATTTTCAGTAACTAATGCGATAAACCCATATAGCCCTCTACCACCACGGCCACTCCGCGTCAGGGGGGCACTATACCCTGGACGTCCTCCACCCCAACCGATACCCTGGCGCCACCAAGTCGCGAGAGGGGTGGGTGCGCATTGACGATGAGTTGGTGTCGGATGTGAGGTATGAGGATGTGTTTGGGGTTTCGGAGAGGGATGATTCGCGGTGTGCGTATTTGTTGTTTTATAGACGGATTTGAGGGTAGGCCTTCCTTATTAGATAGGGTAATGAGGATTTTGGAGTTTAATACAATTTAGTTTGGGATTGGGTGTGGACCGTCGCTGTGAAAAGTCGAGGCTATTTGGCAGTACTACAAGCATCCGCACTTTTACTTGTTCCTATGATAACGTATACGGAGTTACTCAGAGCACAGGTCAAGCAACGTCCTGGAAGCAATCTGAAAGGTCCAACCTCAACTTCTCTTGTAACGCTCGAATGGCTTTCAGGCCTTCGAGAGCACAGGGTCTTGTCATGCCATTCAGGGCAGTAGCTGCGTATTCTGATATCTTTACGAATTGACCCTCCAGCAGCTGCAGTCTTCCTAACAGGTCCAGGGGGTGCAATGAGTTGGCAGCTGGAATTGTGTCAGAGTCAGAAATTCCACCCGCGAATAGATTCCCCCAACACGATGCCAAACTACGGCGACATGTTTGCGCTCCATAGCAATTATGGAACTGGGGTGGTGACCCTAACAGGCCTCGAGAAAGCTCAAAAAGCGCATGATGTCCTGATAATAAAGTAATCCGCTGCTCCCTGGAAAGATTCGGTTTCAGATCCCAGGCTTGTCTCCCTTTGATCATAATGGCGTAGTATGCTGACGCCCGGAGATGGCGCAGTCCAAGGAGTTCCGCAACGCGGATTGCGGTCTCTGCATAATCTCCGTGGCCTAGAAGTAGCTCCCATCCTGCCATGGTCTTCTTGAACAAAGGCTGATCCTCACTGGTGCAGAGCACGGCAACTTTGGTCAAGTTCTCGAGGATTTCGGGAGATAATGGTTCAAACGAGGGCCCATCAAGTTCTGAAGGAATGGGTTGTTGGGAAACAGAAGTGAGATATAAAGTGAGAATTTCGAGGGCCCACTTTTCGGTTGAGATAAAGTTGTATTTGTGGGTTACTCGAGCGAGGTTCATGAACTTGATCGTATCGATGTTTTCCGGTCTCGTTGCATCGAAAATATCACTTGGCCTGAGCCGACCCGTAGAAGGAATTCCTCAATCAATGGCCTATAGGAACCAAAAGGAGATATTGAACTTACAGCGCGTAAAAAGACCAAAGCAAAGCTCGAAACTCGTCCACCGTATCTCCCTGCAAATGGATGGGATGTTTATCGCAGACGCCCTCGCCGTCAGGCACCGCTTTCAAGTTGCCGCTGTCTTTGAATTCCCGGTGGCTGTCAACACCTAGCAAGAACATATCCTGGAACGTCGAGCCATCCCTGGTCAGAGCCGACTGGTGTACCTGCAGGAGCGCTCTCCGTCATCTATTCACATTGGCTGAAGAAAATACAGCGACACACGTTGAATAAGGTCGATTGCACCTGAAATACTGTATTTCCGTCAGATAGATAGTAAGTGGGGTCATGGGTTACATCCATAAGCGCAGAGGTGTCGAAGTTATCGTTGCAATGGCAAGGGTTACATAAACGCCCCCAACACGGTACAGACAATCGATAGGCGCCCAAACGTCGTCCAAGCCTGGAAGTCGGTATTGAGATGTTACTGCCGGTGAGACTGCAAATTGTCATATCCACGAGAGTAAAAGCATGGAGGGTAAGACATCTGCAATGAAAGGGGGAGAGAGACACGAGTTTGCTGTTAGAATCAGCCACGTCCTTTCGTTGCCACAAGATAGTATGACTATGCGCAAATTTGTCCTTTACACTGTCTGAGAAATAATTACACAATGATGCTCTGGAGGTGTAACTTTGCGTCTAGGATATCAAGAAAGTAGTCAGAGGCAACATATGCATGAGGGGTATCAGAATCATCGGAATCTGCCCTCAGTTGCATGACCACCTCCGCGGCTCCACTCATGCGCAAGACACGAGCGACAGCAAGTTGAACATTGCAGAATAGAGGAAGCGGTCCTCCTCCAAGCCTCTCCCCCTTGATACCACGCCCAAAGTGGATTTCTTTCCCGTCTCGCAGATTAATTGACGCTGGGCCAACATTGGGGTTATAAGGAACCCTCCTGTAGACGTACTTCACCTGAACTCATGAGTTGAAATGCATAACGTGCAGAAAGTTTCAATCACGTACAGTTTCACCTTCTTGAGCTTCAATTCCCCATCGCAATCCATCATACTTCACGTATGCGTCGCTTTGAACATTCGCAACATTTCCAATATCATTCATTTGTTTGAGGACAAGGTCCCTAGCTTCCTCACCGGCGAACGTGGCGAGACATTTTAGGGTGTCCGGCTGGAGAGCGTGTCAATAAATGGGCGCCATTAGAGTAATACCACAGACTTTGCCATGAATCGAGTTCGGGATTAGATGGGTCAGAACAGGTGAGAAATTGTCGTCCTCAGTAGGGAGCTCGTCAAATGTCACCCCCGTCATCACACATCGTGCACCATCACGCTTAAAAGCCTGTCCACAATACCGTCAGAGCTGTGCGTGATGAAACCACGTTAGACCATACCAAACGTTTGAGGGCTTCTTGGTTTCGCTTTCCGAACCCCTCCTTATTGGCCAACTCAAGCAGTTCGTCCGTCTGCATCGATATGATATCACCCACTGAGGATGGCGTGCTGTCCGCTGATTCAGGTCCTCCTGGGTTTACAACTATGATGAAATCAGTCATGAGATGCCCATCAGAAAATCAAACACTGCGCACATGCAACGGCGAGATGTGCAAAATACTCAGCTGCCATGTCGAATAATGGACCTAGGCGAATGTCTTCTCTATTCACCCCCGCAAATAGTATTGTCGATGCCTGACCCGGCGGAACAGACGTGACAGTTTTAACTGTATACAGAAGTCAGACCTTATTGTTTTGAAGCGGAAGAATTTGACGCACTATTATCCTTGAGCTTGTTATCGCATTTTCCAATTGTTTCCCAGAACTGTTCCAGCACCGTACCACCGAGGGCCTGAGACTCCTTTATCAAACAAGACAGCAAATTTGGAAGTAGAGGTTTGCCTTGGTTGCCACTTTGTTCGATGCGTTTTACGATAGGCCAATTCCAGGACTTTGCATCTTCCAAAACTTCGAGAGCGAATGCATCCATATGTTGGCAACAGAAGGTACCGATAAAGGACGAAGACAAACTGGGCACACCCAAGACATGGTCGTGTGATGTCCGGAAACCTTTAGCTCTTTTGCAGACTCCTTAGCTTATACGGGGAAAGGCGAATCCCCTATACAGTCGTGCCCATGAGAAGACGACCTTCGCTAAAACTTTGAGAAGGTTCCGTTGAGAGTGTAACTCGCCCAGAAGTTGGGGTTCGTCTTGAGGCAGGTGTCAAGACAGGAACCCAGATGCATGTATGGGAGATGACATCCCTTTCCCTCCATCGTGGTACAACATCATCTGAAGACTGAAAGAAGTCAGATTTTTCTTCAACGTCGCCACGAAACCGGAAAACAGACCAAAATCACTTTGGCAGCAGTCTACGCGGGTCCAGCGTGGATAGTGGTCGCTTCTGGATAGTTTTGGATGTGATGGTAGTGTCTATAACAACAGAGCATTTCCTTGCACTCTCGGAAGGAAGTAAGGAAGTATATTGTTCGGAGCACTGGGAAAGAACGTGTCATTGGTGCATCGCCTGACATCAGAAAATTCTGACATACCTTGGAGTCGTCGCCCATCATCGTCAGGGAGCTTGAAATATCTCCCCGGAAAGAACTGGTGAAGTAGTCGGAAGATCAACGAGAGATGATCGTACCACAAAG
This sequence comes from Laccaria bicolor S238N-H82, assembly GCF_000143565.1. NCBI lineage: Eukaryota > Fungi > Basidiomycota > Agaricomycetes > Agaricales > Hydnangiaceae > Laccaria > Laccaria bicolor. The sequence continues at coordinate 310,954 of NW_001889906.1, forward strand.
GTGGTTCTGCTAAAACGTTGTCAACAGGTGTCATCAACAAGCCAGTCACCGGAATTGATTCGCACGCAAACGAATTGGAGGGTTGTAAAGACGTCGCTATCCACGTAGTCTTGACCACGATAAGTTGTATCCTATGCCATCGATTTCCTGACCTGCCTTCTTCTCAAACGAAGCATTTGAGAGATGGGTGTTGAGGTCTGAAAATGTAGTGTGGCCCAACATTTCTCCAGAAGGCAAACAAATCCGCCAACATACTCGCAGCACTCGCAGGCAACAATCAGAGGGCCGGAGAGAACTGCTATTCAAAGGGCTTTAGGAGGTAAGAGTTGAGACAGTGACGATCCCCACAAGGAGAAAGTTTTGAATTATCTGAATGATGGATAGATCATTCATTGGTCCACGTCCCGCAAAATTGTAAGGGGCGATCGTGAGTAGAAAAGATCCGAGCGCTTCAAGGTTTGACATATGTGAATTGTGAGTACACTGGGATAGGTCTGAAGATGTGGGTGGAAACCATAGAATCCGGTTGCAGTTCGGATTAAGGCATTGGAGCGAAGGGTCACTTAGGAAGTGTTAAAGCGTTGGGTTGGGCGAAATCCCGAGCTAGCATACAGTGCAAAGTGTAGCTGTCGAATATTCCTATGTCCACGCCAGAATCGTGTGCTAGTTTCGAGAAAACCTCCACTGGGACCTTCAAAGGGGGTTACTGGGAGTAGATGAGGGGCTGAAGAGCAGATAGCAGACGGAAGGAATACGTTTGGAGGCTAGAACGATTGGGGTAAGCTTGATAGCTTCATTGGTACTCGAAGGTCGAGTTGCGCCAAAGTTGCGCCGTCATATTCGCAAAACCTCGGTCCCAGCTGGTCGTCGAAGTTGTGTAGAAATTTGCAGAGCAACCGTAAAAACTGAGAACCAACATATTGAATCTGGATGGATGATGCTCGTGTTCGGACTCGAGCGCAGCGAAGCTTTTCCATAAAGGTTGGGGTAGGGTCGGGTTTATTGCGTTTGCTCGCTTTCCACCGTTCTTAGACTTCGCGTCAAGCTTGGGTGTTTGTTGATGAAAAAGTGCCGGAGGTGCTTTAGGCGCACGGACGACGGGAGAGATGTCCGATTCGCAATACAGTAGGTTGTTCGGCAAAGACAAATCAAAGTGGCATCCGAAGAACTAGAGAAATCCTCTTGAATGTATGAGAAAGCAGAGAACAGAGGTGAGCTTGAAGACATTCCGGCATCGATAATTTGAGGTTGAGCGGCAGTTGAAGTAGGAGAAAGAAATCCAAAAGTGTGTGGCGAAGAAGACGTATTGAACAGAGTCGTAGCAGCAGAGTCAAGCGAAATCATGCGATGATGAGAGTTTAGGGTAGCCGGAGGAATAGAGCTGGGTTATATCCGGTTGTCCGATGATGGAAAGAGCATCGGAGAGGTTTGTTGAGGATTCAGAAGGTTGTAATCATCAAGAAATTCCTGGGGATCGTAGAGGTAGTGCAAACACGCTTCGGCTGCCGTAGACCTTGAGTTCGGATAGAATGCATCTTGAGCAGGAGAAAGCGGTCGAAGATGGGGAGAGAAGTAGAACCGATCAGTAGAGTCCGGATGTGAAGAGCGTGTCGGGTCCAAAGGCGAAGCGTCGAGAGCCACAGATGCGCCAAATCCGCGGACATTGCAATAGAGATGTCCAATGAACCAGAGAGATCAGCTCACGAGAGGATGAAGCCAGGAGATGGATGAAGGTGAGGTCAACGTCGTGACCAGCGATGTTGATCGTAGCTTGCCGAGCTCAGCCGAATGGCCCGAGCCCCAAACTTTTCTTCAACACGGAGTCCTCTTCCTTACAACGTCAAAAAAACTTCGAACACGCTGGGACCTTCCGCGTAAAAGATTGGCCAATCTTTTTCACGATGCCTAAATTGACTCTTTGAAGCTGGTAAGATCAAGGTAGGATTGGCGGGAAGCTGAGCTCAGTAGGTAGCAACCAAGTGGCAAGATCTACTTGGCAACCCAAGGCAAGAAAAATCAAGCTCTGCAGTCTATCTATGAATCAACGAGGTCCGCTGTAGTCACTTGTAAGAATCAAATTGTTTACTCGCTAGGAAAGTTTTGTTAGAAGCGTTCAGAAGTTAAAATTTCTAGGCGACGTACTCCATAAACTCAAAGAAAACGATTTTCTTGTTAACCAACCCAGGTATCTGCTTTCGTAAATCGTGGAGCCCCGCTTCAAGGTCACATTCAGGTTCGGTATCCGCTTGGAGGTCAGAGCCACCATCCACCTGTGGGTCAGGTTCATCAGACATCTGCAGTTCAAACTCCGACGACGTCGACTCCGTTTCGTCAGTCCTTTTGAATGAAACATCCACCCTCCTTAACTTCGAGAAGCGAGGATGCGTTAAGATTGAATCCAACTCTTGCCAAAATGGAAGGCGGCAAAAACGGGGAAGCCAGTCATCATCGACAACATGTATATCGTTAGGAGGCGGACTGTAGTCCGCGAGCAACCTGAACTCCTCGAGATTGTTATCGGAGGTAATTTTTCGCAATTGATCGATCAGGATTGGTAGAACATTGAGGTTAGGGAAGCTTTCACAGGCATAGAAGGCTATGTCGAGAGAAAATACTCGAAGATCCGGGAACGGGCGGAAGTCTAGGAGTTCATGGGGAATGCCTGAGTTAATCGTAGTGAAGTTAGAGAGGAAAACATGTAGAAGACATATCGGGTATCTCACGAAATTGCTCATTAGCCGGATACATCTGGATGATGTCCAATTCTTCAAGTGACCGTGATGTACAGTCCGCGAGTTTTGACCAAAGAAAGCAATCGGCTGGACAGGTGAACCCGATGCGTAACATTTTCAGACAAGATAAGTCGAGGTATCTGATCAGGTCAGGAATAACAAGAGCAGAGTTGGTGATGTCCAAGAACTCTAGCTGGCTCCGGACCCGAGGCTGTGCGATCTCAAGGAAGCGACGTGAGGCCTTCAAAAGTGTACCCCAGAGGGACAACCCTTTGAGATATCTTGAAGAGGTAACGACCTCATACGGGAAGTTGGTCAACTCAACAAACTCGATCTTGACCAGGCTGGGAAGCAAGAATATTTGAGAAAGTGCAGCTGCGAGTCTGGGCGGGAGGGTGGACCAGTCTAGCTTGTGGCGATGCTCGTCTGCTCTGATGGCTAAAAGTTTAAGAGACACCAGGAGCGGCAAGAGCAACGGGAGTGTTTCTTCGCGTGATACCCATCCAACTCTGGTACCCTTTTCTGAATCTGGACTAGAAAATAGCGATTCTTCGATAATAATTCTCTTGATACACGATCCAAGCCAAGGGTTGGCAGAGACGATGGCATACAAACCACGACAATCTTTCGACCCCCGTTCAGCGTCACCGTCCGTGCCAAGGGTGACCTGGTTGAAGACGACTCTGCGACTGGCTGCAAGAAATGACCTGCTAGTGAGGGAGCAATTCAACAAACTTGGTAGGTCATCCTCAGGCTCGAGCTCATCGACGATTTTGTCGATCACCTCCTGTGGAAATGATAGTGGCGAGGGAGACATGGCTGGAAATTTTTCTATTAAAGAAGTTGTTATCAAATGCGCCTGACGAAGGGAAAGAAACACACCAAGCCAGCTATCAAAGCCTGCTTTGCAATCACAGCGGCCGATGTGATTCTTGACTGTGGCGATTCCTTCAACTACCCGGTACAGACAGTTGGTCTTTTGAATACCACCAGGAGCTTGTGTAGGCCAGGATATGAACAAAGAGGTAGAAGTTGACAGTGAGAACGATCCCGATCGTGTAATGGCAGTGCCGCGTGCTTGGGTATTTCCCCTCATTTGCTGATTCGTGAAGAACTTGCAGCCAAATTCAAACAAATTTCAGCGACCAGCCTCTGCTGCACCGCAACACATGTCACATCGCGTCAAATCCACCAACATTCCACTGAATCCAAATTCGTGATGGGTGGACATCAGCAAGTGGACTGGCAAAACTTCATTGAAGAAGAGTCACTCGGGGATGGTAATGTCGCGGTGGGCAATAGCTGTTCGTTCCTCTCTCCAGTATCTAACACGTTCCTTAGCCTCATGACTCTCAGCAAGGGGAGCGGGACTTACAGGGAACTCAAGGGATTTTTCCGCCCCCTTATGTCTTTCGCTTTAGGTGGAAATGAAACGCTTGCACCCTCAAACCATCTACATGCACAAGGAGCGGAAGCTGGGCATTTGCTGGGAGTCATTCGACGATTGAGGACGAAAGATGCCACTTTTCAGCAGCCATGGCCTTCGCCAGGAATGGCGAACTGCGATTCAACCCTCCGATGTCGTCCTCTAGAAGTTGGACATTTTTTGGCGATTGTTCAACGATGGAGCTCAAGGACAAGGATTGCCACTTTCCAGACAACCGTTGCCTTTCCCAGCAGTGGCGAGCCACACTGGGCCCTTTTGAGGCCGTCTTCCATTGGAAGGGCATTGGTTGGCGGTCATTGGACGATCGAGGGCTCAGGGTGCCACTTATCAGCCGTCGCCTTCACCAGCAGCGGGCTAGCGGCGGACCCTATTTGACGTTGTCCTCCACCATCCTATACATGTCCATCATTGTCGGAGCTATGATCAAGGCCGCCCTCCGTCCCAGAAAAACCAGTGGACCGACAGACTGGAGCTGTGATTCTTAAATTTCAGAAGAGCATCTGCCCGATCCTAGTGACCCGATGTGTCGGCTCTCATGAATTGAATGTCTTGATTCGCTTTTCGACGGGAGCTTCTATATCGAGGAAGCTTACAGATCGGGATCCATTGATCAAGGCGACGTCTAGAACATCGGTGAACCTGAAATTTGAAGCAGTAGAGCTGAGGGAGCGATGCACGACATTCCCAGATTTTTTGTCAGGTTTAAACTGGGGATCAGCACTTTGAGACTTTCAGGCCCGTGTAACGACGACATGGGTCGCCCTCTCTCGGGAAGTTGCTACATTATCCAAGAAATGTCGTCCAGTTTTGGCTTGACATTGGGCGCCTTTCCTGATTGGACCATCCTACCGGCCTGAACGCTGCTCCTAGGAAGCCATTTGAATCTGAAACCCTTATATGGCGGCGAAATGGGAATTACCAATGTTGGCCGATGGCCAGAATCTCGTCGACGACCAGCACATCTTCCCTTCTTGTCCATATGCGAAGCCTGGCCTGAGGAGCGCAGTTGTGCGGCTGAGCTCGGAGTGCAAACATAATAGTGAAAGACTACGATTGCCCTGTTGGATATGCTCAACATCAAGAAAAGAAGTCCTTTTTTCAGACGTGGTTCACCATCTCTTGACTCCAGATCGACGTTGTCTATCCACGTGGAACTTGAAAAGCTTGAAAAACGACTCAAGAACCCGAGATGAGCCGCGCCTTCAAAGCTACCCGACGCACGACTGTAGCGTCCAGGTTCGTCAATAGTCAACTTGTACGCCTTCGTAGTCAGCTGGTTAGGGTAAATAACCCAAGAGAATCAATAGGCAAGCCCACCAGGTTTTCAGGTTGTCCTGCGTCCTAACTCGGTTAGCTTCCCTTAAGATCCTAGATATGTCACCCACCCTTGAAACTAGGTCAACAGATGTCGAAGGATGTCTGGATGTTGGACGTTCAAGGTTGGTCGGTGATAATCACGATAAACGTTGACTTTCTCTCACACATCTGCCGTTTGCAGCAGCCCAGGCCTGCCTTTCTTAGTGAGCTCGAGCACTTGGACCCCAGCTCTCCAATGCACGTCGTACTGGACTCTGTCCCTTTGTTCGCCGCCCATCTATTCCAATTCAAATATGGATGAAGTGAATTGTCAGGCGCGAAGGCAAATTTCCGGAGCTAGGGCTAGCCAGGGACACCGTTTTCAAACTCCACGGCAACCCAATTACCTCAAATCTCTCCAGTTCCCCGTCTCTGTGATCGGTTGTCCCCGATTTGGGCCTCTGCGCCCAAAAAAAAGACGGTATTTAAAGTCTTGTCATACCTTTTTGTCGCTCGTTCGGTTTCTTACCACAACCCCACCACCACCTCCACCACCACCACCCACCCACCCCGCCAGGATATCTTTTTCGTTCCTACGCCCTCTTCAGCACGTACACTCTATATACGCAAAAAGAAATGCCTCTCTCGCAACTCCATTTACCCTCCTTCACTGTTGTCCTGACCTCGGACCATAGCTCCACGATCCTCAGAGATTATCAACGAGCGCAAAGTCGCGAAATTCAAATCCCTATTTTTGGGCCACAAGACGACGGTCTATTGGTAGGCTCACTTCGCAGCAGCTGTAGCGTACTCTTTTCTGAGCTTCTCGCTTTCAGGATACCATGGACATGCGAACGCCGACAGGTTTTGCTGTCTATAGATGCGAGTACGCAGTGAGTCTTCTCGTAACTTCGATCATTTTCGCGTGCTTACTGAGCCGTCTGAACAGCGCGACCAAGATACAGCCACCCTCTTTGAAGATGATATCCAGACGGTGGATGCGAAAGGGTCCTATTGGGTACGAACGTCGGATTGGTTATGACGCGATTAACGTTTGACATACTCATCACACTGCTTTCAGCGTCGTTTGAAGATGTTCTGCAAGGGTTTGGGACGCAAGTAGATGCATTTCCGAGTCCAAGTGGATTGCTTTCTGGCCATCGGACGTGGCCATGGACGAGCGCCTATTTGTCTTCCCACTTTTCTATCTTGTTGTTGCGCCTTGCTATCTTGTCATTGCTGTCTTCGTTGTCATCGAGAAAAAACTGACCCTCACGTTCATTCAAATCAACTATCTTTATCATCTGTTCATAGTTTAGCACCGTTCTCCTGCAATCATTGACTTATGCCAAATGCCTTGGAGTGTTTTTTTAGTCTCATTGGATTCTGCGGTCAAGGTCGGTTGCTTGTTTGCCTGCCTGCTGAAAATTGCGACATCTTTTGGCAATGTTGATTTGACGCAAAGAACGTTTGAAGTGGTCGTGAATACTCACTCTATCAACGACCAACTGGATTGATCAAACCTCTAACTACGACCGATTGGAAGCCACGTTGAAGGTCTTCAAGTGCAGGTTTGATATGTTCGAGCGGTGTAAGTACCATCACAAAAGACTGAAGTTCAGGCGATTTGTTTTCGTTGCGACGTGCATTCCAGGCACTCTTCCTCTGATTCACTTTCATACAATGCTTGAAGCTTGAAAGTTCTTGTTCTTCATATCTCATTCACGTTGCTTGCATCTTCTTCTACGATCTTCGGCAATGGTTGAATGGTTCCTCTTCTTCATGAGTCAAAGTTGAGGCCCTTCATCTCCCGCAGAGCGTTGGTTTCAGTCTGGATAATAATCATGATCATATTTTTGTTCCAAAAGATAAAAGACGGAAAGTCAATGGCAGGGGAGAAAGAACGTGAACCCTCCTCTTGCCTCCAGTCTCCATGAGGAGCAAAATAGAGGAAAGAGGACACTACAGAAAGAGCCCGTGCGCTTCAAGCTACCTTGAAATTTTGACCGATGTAGGCGCCCAGTAGAGTGTTGGACGTGGTATGGAGGTTGTGATGGGTCGAGGACAGGTTGAACGTTGACATTGTAAGCCCGAGCCAAGATCCAAAAGAGGCCGAGCTATGACCAGGAGGAGGCGTCTGCCAGAATATCCCTGCAATGAAGGCGGGAGATGACCGCCAGTGGGTGCCAGACGAGAAAAAAGCTTGGATCCTTGACACTGTCTGGGGAACAATTACACAATAATACTTCGGAGGTGTAACTTTGCGTCTAGGATATCAAGAAAGTAGTCAGAGGCAACATATGCATGAGGGTATCAGAATCATCGGAATCCTGCCTCAGCTGCATAACCTCCTCTGCAGCTCCGCTCATGCGCAAAACACGAGCCACAGCGAGTTGAACATTGCAGAGTAGGGGAATTGGTCCTCTTCCAAGCTTATTCCCCTTGGTACCACGCCCAAAGTGGATTTCATCACCATCTCGCAAATTGATCAACGCCGGGCTAACATTGAGGGAATAAGGAACCCTCCTGTAGATGTACTTCACCTGAACTCATGAGTTGAGATGTAAGAGAGTGCTTCAACCACATACATTTCCACCTTCTTCTCGAGCTTACATTCCCCATCGCAATTCATCATACTTCCCGTGTGTATTGCTTTCAAAGTTCGCGACATTTCCAAGACTGTTCACATGTTTGAGAACAAGGTCCCTAGCCTCCTCACCGGCGAACGTGGCGAGACATTTTAGGGTGTCCGTCTGGAAAGTGTGTTAGTAAGTGGGCGCCATTAGAATAAGATCATCGACTTTGCCATGAATCGAGTTCGGGATTATGTGGGACAGAACAGGTGAGAAATGGTCATTGTCAGTGGGGAGCTCGTCAAACACCACCCCCGTCATCACACATCGTGCACCATCACGCTTGAAAGCCTGTGCCACAATATCATCAGATTTGTGCGTGACGAAACCACGTCAGAGTATACCAACGTTTGAGGGCTTCTTGCTTTCGCTTTGCGAACCCCTCCTTATTAGCCAACTCGAGCAGTCCGTCCGTCTGCATCGATATGATATCACTGACTGAGGATGGCGTGCCGATTTAGGTCCTCCTGGGTTTACAACTATGATGAAGTCAGTCATGAAGGTGCCCATCAGAACATCAAAGGATGCGCACATGCAACGGCGAGATGTGCAAAGTACTCAGCTGCCATGTCGAATAATGGATCTAGGTGAACGTCTTCTTTAATCACCCACGCGAATAGTGTTGTCGATGCCTGACCCGGCGGAACAGCCGTGACATTTTTAACTGTATATAGCAGTCAGACCTTAATGTTCTGAAGCGGAAGAATTTGACGCACTATTATCCTTGAGCTTGTTATCGCATTTTCCAATTGTTTCCCAGAACTGTTCCAGCACCGTACCACCGACGGCCTGAGACTCCTTTATCAAACAAGACAGCAGATTTAGAACTAGAGTTTTGCCTTGGTTGCCACTCTGTTCGATGCGCTTTACGATAGGCCAATTCCAGGATTTCGCATCTTCCAAGACTTCGAGAGCAAATGCATCCATATGTTGGCGACAGGTGCCGATAATGTCAGAACTGGCAGAAACAGCTGCTGACGAAAACAAGCCAGGCCACAAGCGTTTTGAGAGCGAAACTGAGAGTCCAACGCGCAAGCTAATCCAGAGACTGCGGCTAGGTGATTATGAATTATGCATTATGATTCATGACAGTGTATGACTCGAGCTCTGGGAGCACACGGCGTGCACGTGCTCTTATTGTTTGCCGCGTCTATATTTAGACCAATTCACCTTGAACTTGTTGCATCTTACTTGCATCTCCCTTCATGTCGATTGACCTCAACCTTTCGAGGCTGGCAAAGCTTCTACCGCAGTTTCCGTACACCCGGCCAACACTCCACGTCGCCGGCACAAATGGGAAAGGCAGCGTCGCTTCGATTCTTTCCTCTATTCTCCGTTCATCGTCGCTCTCTGTGGGTCGATACAACAGTCCTCACCTCGTATCGATTCGTGATTGTATCGTCGTAAACGACGAGCCTGTTGACCCAACATCCTATGTCATCGCGCGTGGCGATGTTGAGAAAGCAGACAGAGAGGAAGAAACCAAATTGACGAGCTTTGAAATTCTTACTTTGACGGCCTTGCTCGTGTTTGAACGAGCCATGGTTGATGTGGTCGTACTGGAAGTGGGTATGGGCGGCCGATTAGACGCGACGAACATCGTACCAGATCCTACAATTCTTGTCTCGGTTTTGACGTCCGTTGACCTGGACCACCAGGCATTTCTGGGAGACACGGTGTCTGCTATTGCGAAAGAGAAAGCAGGAATAGCGAGGGCTGGAAAACCCGTGATTCTTGGACCCCAAAAACACACCGATGTGGAGAACGTGGTAGAGCACGTTGTTTCCCAGGTCGGTGGAGAAATATTGCGCTCAGTGCACATTGAAAAGCGGGACTGGGATGAAGATGTCGATGGCCCTCGTCCCGAGGCTGCATTCAGACTCCCTTCGTCATCAGCGACGTACATTCTCCCGCCACCCTTACCTATCAAGGCATGTCTGCCATGCTTTTCTGAAGCCGTTCAGACACCCTTTCCTCTTCACGGTGAACACCAACTTGACAATCTCGGCTCTGCCCTCGCTGCCATCTCAGCCCTTCTTACCCACCCACAGCCTAACTTCAAACTCCAGAGCCATATAACGCCCGAAAGTGTCGCGGAAGGGATCAGGAAAACCCGCTGGCCAGGTCGACTTTCTTTCCATATCGTCCCTGCGTCAGATAACAAATCACTTGTCGTCCTAGCAGATGGGGCCCATAACCCTGCTTCATCAGCTACCCTGGGCGCGTACGTCACCGAGCTCCTCTCCTCCCTCGATACATCGTCTTCTCGAACACAAGTTACAATCACATACATCCTTGCCTTGTCACATTCGCCCCCGAAAACGCCTTTGCAGACACTGTCACCGCTCTTACCTCCAAAGTTGAACTCGAATATAGACGCGGCTGTAGAGGTCGCGGTGTTGCGATTCTCCCCACCAGAGGGTATGCCATGGGTAAAGCCTGTTCCTCTCCAAGAGTTGGCGGGTGTTGTTAGGCAGCTTGTGCCTCAAGGAGACGTTTGGGTCGCTGACGATGATGGAGACCCTAGTCAACAACTGGAAAAGGCAGTGGAGTGGGCAGGGAGAACGAGGAGTAATGCAGATGAGGGACAAGGCCATCTGGTAGTGCTCGCCGGGAGCTTGTATCTCGTTGCTGATTTTTATCGGTTACTTGCGAGGAGGGGGTTATCGCTGTGACTTCATTCGCATTCTGTCTAGGTGGCGCCCTTTTTGATTTTCATCCTCAGAATATTTCCAACTTACTTCACTTACTGCAGACTATGATTTTTGGTTGCCACAAGTCCAATTATAGATGTGTTTTCTTCTTGCGATTGATGTTCTCCTCTTTTTCTGAGGTCCTTCCGTGCTCCTTTCAATCTAGCAGGAATCGCCGCCAAGAACTTCGGGCTACGATCTCCTCCCTGCTAAAGCTGTGGTCAATGCTTCCCCTCTCCGTCGATGGTCGGAATTACGACCATCTTTCTTCAGACTTGACGTGAAAACCAAGTTCAAGTCCAAACCCACTCTATTCAGCAAAACTTATTTTTATCCCGATCATGTCCGCTTCAGCTTTCATGCAGTCTCCTCCAACCTCTTTCGAAAGCGTCTACTTTGGCGATATTTATGCGGCGGCAAGCACATGCAAGGGTGTCGAAAACCAGGTCGCAGACATTATGGCATTCTTGATCACAGAACTCGGTTGTGCTGTAATTCCCGAAGACTCCACCCTCGTTCCCTCTAACTCGATTCCATCACAAACGAAGCCTGTTCGTCAATTGCTCCAGCCGAGAGGTGTCGTTTCGGAGAGCTGCGAGTTGGAGTCATGCAACGAACGACGCCGCTCCGAGTCGCCTGTCCAAGAACCTCTACCTTTTTTCATATCAATGATCGTAAACGCCACTACGCCCTACACTCTTGACATTGGAGCTGTCATTGATGCGGCTCACGTCCTTGTTATGCGCCTCTACGAGAACGATCCCTCCGTGGGTGCTGCATGGTCAGGCCACCAGCTATTCCTCTCCGCATTCGTCGTTGCAGCACAGGGACAACCATCACCCCACCCCGAGATTCTCAATGCTTGCGTGTTCTGGACCATTCTCTCAAAGTTTACACTGGAAGAATTTATTGAGATACAGGTCCGCCTGTTTGATAAGCTTGAAGGAAGGCTGTGTGTGTTTGCTGAGGTGACTGAGAATGTGAAGCAGTTACCGCCTAAGGGATCGCGAGGGAAGTGGAGGCAGGAGAGCGAGGAAATGAGGTTGGCGAAGAGGCAGGGATCGCTGGGTGGACAGATGTCAGCTTTCCTTCGTCGTCGTCGATCGACGTGGTAATGAAGCGTCTTGTCTATGATTTCCTTGCCTTTCGTATATACAATATACCCTGTGCTTCGAATCATACCCTTCTTAGTATCGAATGTGAACAATGACACTGGAAGAGTAACTTGCAAGCGGCTACACGGGACCGAGGTCAGCTGACTCCAGACAAATTGTAGGTAAAAACCCGTTAGCCACTGTTGCCCTGTAATTATAGTCCTCACTGCATAAAACTACCTCAGAATGTCTGCTCAAGTTGCTAACCAACCTCGTCAAGTCGAGTCTCGCCGAGGAGCACCCAGCAGGGGCGGAAACCGAGGACGCGGTGGTCATCGTGGCTCTCATCATCGCGGAGTACGTCCAAACACCAAGGCCCCTGATTCCAAGCCACCCACTATCGTGCCTGACGAGAAAGTGGGAGATGTTGCTGCCGTCTTTGTTGCGGACGCACAGTCGGCCGAGGACGCTGACGATTCCGATGACGTTTGTTGGATTTGTGCTGAACCCGTCAAATATTATTCCGTGTCCGAATGCAATCATCGTACATGTCACGTCTGTGCCCTACGGCTCAGAGCGCTATATAAGAAGACAGATTGTGCTTTCTGCAAGGCAAGTCTTTTAAGTCTTTATGCATGTTTAAATCGTGAACTCCATTTCTGTGATTAGGATCCACAACCATCTGTCATATTCACCGTTTCTCCCGATGCTTTGTTCAGCTCTTACGCTACGGACGCTATTCCTTACAAGGACGCGAAGCTCGGGATCACATTTGAGACCCAAGAAATGATGGAGGACACGCTGATCCTCCTTCGATTCAACTGTCCAGACCCGGACTGTGATTACATCGGAAACGGTTGGGGTGACTTGAAACTACACGTTCGCGCCACCCATGGGAAACTTATGTGGTTTGTGTCTGGTCCTCTGGATTTTCTGAATTTACCTAACCTTGACAAAGTGAGCTTTGTATCCGAAGCAAGAAGGTTTTTGCGCATGAACATGCGTTATATCCACCTAATTTGCTGCCCATTCATCTCCCGTCCATGCACCATCGCCCGGGGAAGACCGCACTCAAAGATGCGAGCCAAATAGAGGGTGGCATACACCCTCTATGCGAATTTTGTCGAGAGTGTTTTTTTAGTGGCGATGAATTGTACCCTCACATGCGAGAGAAGCATGAGGAGTGCTTTCTCTGTAAGCGGAATGAAGTTAGAGATCAATAGTGCGTCGATCTCTGCGCGTCCTGGTTCTCCCTAACTAACAAGATTACGTTGCAGTTTCATTAACTACGAGAGTCTAGTGTGTCTCGTCACTCGGGTCATTGACCTGACAAAACTAATTATCTGTCTTAGGAAAGGCACTTTAACAGCATTCACCATCCTTGCACGCAAAAAGAATGCCAAGCTCAAAAATTCGTCGTCTTTAACTCCCCCTTAGACCTCAGAGCTCACATGGTAGAAGTTCATGGAGGAGACATGAGCTCACGAGACAAAAAGGACGCTAGAAGGGTGCCCGCCGAATTTGCCTTTGAAGAAGTAGGACATGGGGGACGGCACGGTAGAAGAGATCGGGAACGAGAACGTGAACACGAACCACCACCTCAATCACACCGGCAGCAATTACAGACGGCCCCTCCACCACAGGCCGTCGCTTCGGTCACTCGACCGCCGGGAAGCGGATTGAGAAGGCGAGAGGCCTTTGGAGGCGCGCTGACAACTGACGGAAGTAGTATTCCCCAAGCAACCTCCAATAACAATACTCCTGGTGCTAGTCGACCTTCTTCACCACCACATGCTGGAGATGCAGATCCTGCTGTTCTAGAGTGGGGTGTATCTCATTACCGTGTAGAACTATTGCTAATAAATTTTCGCAGGAGACATGCTCTTTTCTTGACACGTTTGGAATCTGTCGCTTCTAACCCTGCTACAGCAGTACCTGCCGTGAGGGCTGCGACTCGCGGCTATCGGTCCTCTGAGTCCAGTGCAAGAGATCTTATCTCGACAATCTGGAATGTCCTGGACAGGAACCTGGATCACACAGCTGGCATTGTAAACGCCTTTGTTGACCTCCTGGACGAGGAAGAAAAGAAGCAGGATCTACTATCGTCATGGAGAGGATTCGCAATTGAGGTAAATAGTCCTGCTTTCAATACTGTTTCATCCTTCATATTTCTTGTCCACCTTAGCAACGTCGTCAATTCCCCGATCTCGTACCTACCTCAACCGGCTCAGGATACGCGGGTATTGCCTCAGGCCGCGTGCTTAATGCAAAACACTCCACTGCAACCCGATCCTCTGAACGTTCCTCACGACAGGTCTGGGACCGTGTTGCCCAGGCAGCTGGTTCTTCCTCCGCTGCTGTTCCACCATTGAATCAAGTACCCGGACAGCAACGGTCGCGGTCGCCAGCAAAGTTTCCCGCTCTAACAGGCGGGTCCACAACAGCATCAACACCTACCCCCGCCTTCCGCCAAGGCCAAAGAAACACTCCATGGTCCACCAGCTCTGCAACAGGGTTTAAAGCACCCACTGCCCTTCCCGGATCGTCTTCGTCCTTCCCATCCGCGTCTGAGTGGCGGCCGGCTTCCTCTTCTTCCTCTTCTGCCTCTGCCAAAGCCGCTGCACATGGGGGACCACGTCAAGCTCCACCTAAACTCTCAAAAGCGCTGTTCCCCGAGCTTCCGACGGCAACGAACTCAAGGCAGAAGCCACAAATCAGCGGGAATGTATCCCTCAAGAACATTTTGGGCAACTCCGCAACTCCGGCCGTGAGTGCGTGGGCTGGTGCTGCTGTTGGACATCCTGCTGGACAGGAAACGCCGAGTGGTGCCAATGAGACGCCTGCTACTGAGGGTAATATCACAACGGCAGCAACAGGAAAAGGGAAGAAGGGGAAAGCGAAGCAAAAGCAGACATTATTTACCCTTGGCACGTTCCCAACGTAATTTGCTGAGCATGCGTGACTGTCTTGTTTGGAATTGAAATAACAGGCTCATGGCAAGAGACATTCATGTTTCTATTTTCGCAGCTACAGGAAAATCTACATAGACGGAACTATCTATTCTACGATACCCGCCCTCCATCTGCCCACCTTATCCTCACCCTCTTGTTTTTTCCTACTGTGGCTGCCTTCGAGTTCTCATAGGAGAATAGCACAACGTCCTCACTTCGTTTTCACGTTTTCGGAAATTTCTACTGCTGCTGAATCTGCCCCACCAATCGTTTGTGAGGAACCCAGTTAGGCAAGGGTGGGCATGGAATACTTGGCCGGCTACTGAGAACGTTTACATTCAATTTACCGCTTCGTAGTTGTAATGAAGGAAGATTTCCGCAGATTTGCTAATGCGTGGGTATCGGAAAGTGTTTGGGGTTTGCCTGACAGGTGGCGAGCCATTGAAAAGAGTATCTCGCTCCCTCCAAGTATCGAGAATCACTGAAGAGGGAGGTACCCGAAAACGATCAATTCGACGATACGGTGATCAAGATCCAAGAATGACTGTCAGATTGCTGGTACAGAATTGCGGGTGGCGTAGCAGTGCCAGTGGGGAGAGGAAAGGTGTTTTGGTGGACAGTGGTAGGAGACACTTGACCGGCGCGATCTGCTGAGTTTGAGGGAATGATTTTCATCCAAGGGGACGAGATCGCCTTCTTACTACTCCTGACAGTACCCAGTGTCCCACCACCAAAGGAAAAACCCGACGTCGTTTCGCAGTGCTTGGATTGGAGGTTCTCCAGTTCGTTCGCACTGCGAATCCGCCCAAGCTTGAAAAGATCTGAGAGGGGGTAATATCATCGGCTACACGATAGCGACCATCCACGTCATTTCCAGCCGAAAGCCATCCGAGTCTAACGCTCGTCGACGTTCCAATCTCGTGAAAAGAAGGCTAACAAAGGGAACTTGCCGTCTGTCTGAGAAACGCAGATCGCGGGTATGCCAGGGCACGTGGGCGTCTGCATGAGGATGGCGGGGTGTACGAGAGGCAAGATAGGGCCTCGGCTGGGTTAGGGAAAGGTGGGATGCTGCACAAAAGTACTGTTGAATGGGAGTTCAAGAGTTATAGTGGTGAGCAAAGAGGAGGTCTTACGGCGAAAGTTTTCGGAGGAGATGTTGGTCTTGTTCGACGAACTGGCATCCAAGCTCGTACAGTCCTGCTGTATCATGCAATTGAAGCCGGGCGAACGGAGTGTGGAAGCGTTGAATGGCGACCCAGAATGCATAGAAACGAAGCGCGAATCCGGGCCTGTTAATGGGAACGGTGACACAGTAGAAACAAACGGAGACCCCGCAAGTATAAACGGAGAGCGCGAGTCAGAGCCGGTATGGACAGGCGTAAGCGTATGGCAGGAGACGAGCTTGGTGGGTTGATTTCTTCTCCTTCCGTCCGTGTGTCCAACTCTTCCATCTGATTTCCACTAGGACCACGAGCAGCACCAGCAGAGAACGAGAATAAATCATGTACTGTCTCCCGCAAGGGAAGAGTGCGCTGAGTTTTGTTGGGTCAATGCGAACAGGACGCGATGCAGCCGAGAGGGCAGATTTAAGTTGGATTTAAGACCCATTTTTAATGGACTGGCGGGAAAGTGCAATGTCGCGGGGGCTTGTCGTAAGAGTTGGCTCAGTTGTGCGAGTTGGCGTCGGTATTTGAGAGTGGCACTTTTGGAGCAGAACTCTCATGCAATTATACTTAATAATTTCGACAACGAACTTCTCACAATTGATCTCCGACTGATCTCTGCTCTTCTTCATCAACGACGACGACGACCCGACCTATCGACGTCTTGAGACTTTCAAACTTCCATACTACAACACGTCATCTCACTCATGGAATCCTCGTCATCAACCACACTCTTGCAAAACGCTATCGGAACCACCATCTCTGGAAACGCACAGGTCAATATCGCCGGCCGTGACATCGTTTTCCATGGCTTTCCGGCTTCTCCTGCCGCAGGTATGTCAGGTTTTTTATGAATTTTCCAATACTATTGAATGATTCACGACATCTAGGTCTTCCGGACTTGCTTAGGCCTGTCAGCAACGCCACCCATACTCGTGCGGGTCACGTTGCTCGATGTGATCCCGGAACTCGTCTAGAGGTCATCACTCAGATCAAGAAGTGGCTCGATGACTCTGACAAGCGACCTGCTATCTGCTGGCTCAACGCACCAGCTGGCTATGGCAAGTCAGCAGTGGCTCAAACCATTGCAGAGCACTATGCTGCAAATGGCCGTCTTCTAGGGAGCTTCTTCTTTCTTCGAGGTGCTGGTGAACGAAGTCACATATCTCGCCTGATTCCTACCCTTGCCCATCAGATTTCCATTTCTGTTCCTGCTGCAAAGCCATCACTCGAGAGGGCTCTTCGTGATGAGCCAGCCTTGCTTGAACCCTCTGTCTCTCTTGTTCATCAATTTCAAAAGTTAATCATAGATCCCACTCATTCCACCACTTTCAAAATCCTTTCTAGTGTTGAAGCCTTTTCTCAGTTCGCAAAGCAAAAGATTCTTGTCATTGATGCTCTTGATGAATGCAATGACAAGGCTGAGATGGCAGCCTTCATTGATGTTTTGATCAATGTATCTTCAGGGAAACATCATCTTCCTTTCCGGATACTTCTTACCAGCAGGGTGGAGGAACATATTCGGAAAAAATTTGATCATTCTGGCACTCAGTCAGTTTTATACTGTCTGGACTTGGCAAATTATAATGCTCGTTGGGATATCCAAGTTTATTTTCAGAAAGAGTTCAACCGCATCTATGACCAGAACTTGCGAATGATGCAGAGGATATCAAAGCCCTGGCCATCTGTCAAAGATCTTGGTGTACTTGTAAATCAGGCTGGCAAATCATTTGCATTTGCCACAACATTGACTCAATTTGTTGGAGGATATCTCATGCCACACAAAGCCTTGCAAAAACTTCTGGAATCTGGAGTCAATGGTCTGGATCCACTGTATGAACAAGTTCTTTCTTCTGCATCTGGGACAGCAGACTTTCATGAGGTTCTTGGAACAATTATCATTTTGGAGGACAACAAATCTATTGCTTTTCTTGGCTCTCTCCTCCATCTCCAGAATGAAGAGGTTGTTTGTGAGCTTTTGGGAGTGCAGTCCATTGTCAACATTCCTGGAAATGATGATGAGCCTATAATGCTGTATCACACATCCCTCCGAGATTTTTTGACCATAAAATCACGATCAAAGCAATACTGCATTGATCCTCCCCTGCAACACCTTCACCTGGTCATACACTGTCTGAAACATCTGGGAGAATACCCCTCAAAAGACTTTTTTGAGGGAGATGTCCTTGAATATGCTTGTTTTAATTGGTCATACCATCTTCTCTTAGGATTTCAGGAGCAAGAATTCAATGTGGATGAAACAGTTGCAACCTCTTTGGTAACTCTCATTAAAAAATTACTAACTTTCCAGAGCAAGACATGGTATAATACCATGCTGACTTTTGAACTTTCTAAGAAGACAAGAATGTTGAGCTGTGTGAGAGATGGAAAGGATTTATTTCAAGTCAGTTATTGAAATTCTCAGATGCTCATCACACTCTGAATATATGTAAGGCATCACAGGGGTCAATTGTTACAAAGAATTTGATGAAGCTACTTGAACAAGTTATTGACTTCTGTAAAGTAAGAGTCCATTATTAAGATATATCTACTGATTTATCAAGATTTTACAACAGAGAGTAAGTAACACAAGAATAATGCTGCTTGAAAGTTAATCTGTGAGATGAATAGGAGGTAAGTCATAATAAATAGTAACTAAGAATTGAATATTAATCTGTTTTACAGAATGTAAGCTTCAACATAATAAGATTTTATTGCTGTTGATAAAACACAGGAAGTAAGAAAAAAACAATTACCAAGTAAAGCAGAGTTTGATTCTTATTGTTGTTCTTTCTTACAGAATGTATGTCTGCAAAATATCCAAGTTTTTGTACTTTCTTATGGTTGTCATTAGTTTGTGAGCAATTATTTTCTATCATCCATTATGTCTTAACATCAACTGTATATTGTGATTAGATGGTAAGTGCAAATTTATATTTCTGTTGCTTACATGGCTAATATTTTTCATATCATGAGACGGTAATATATAGTCTATTCATAATGTCTCTATATGTCTTCAACAAAATTTTTTAGTGGGTAAGTGATTATAAAATTTCTGAAATAACTTTGCTCTGACTTGATTCTTTTTTAACCCTTCCATTTCTCATTGACCACTATCTCTTCTGATGACTTATTTTCCTTTCTTGCACACCATTCTGGTAATCATGATGTGCTTTTACTTATTTCAGAAAGTATGCTTTCTTGAATTTTACTTCATGTGCTTCTAAAATACATACACTGCCCATTCTTTTTCTTAGGTGGTGAGTTAGCATTTTTTTTTACTCTGTGCTTTTCTGATGCATACTCTGGCCATTCTTTTGCAGAAAGTGAGTTGGCATAGTTTTTGATGTGCATTCTTCTGGTGACACAGACTGTGGCCTGTCTTGTTTCAGGGGGTGAGTTGGCCTAGTTTGTCATTTACACTCTTCTGGTGACACAGACTGTGGCCTATCTTGTTTCAGGAGGTGAGTGGCCTGGTTTTAAATGGGCAGCCTTCTGGTGATGCTGTGGCCTGTATTGTTTCAGAGGGTGAGTTGGCCTGGTTTTTAATGTGCATACTCCTAACACAGAGTGTGGCCTGTCTTATTTCAGGAGGTGAGTTGGCCTGGTTTGTAATTTGCACTCTTTTGGTGACACAGACTGTGGCCTGTCTTGTTTCAGATGGTGAGTTGGTTTGGGTTTCACTGTGCAATTTTCTGGTGACACAGATTGAGGCCACTCTTATTTCAGAGTGTGAGTTGGCTTGGTTTTAATGGGCACTTTTCTGGTGACACAGACTGTGGCCTGCTTTGTTTCAGATGGTGAGTTGGCCTGGTTTTTAATGTGTACTCTTATGGTGACATAGACTGTGGCCTCTCTTGCTTTAGAGGGTGAGCTGGCCTGGTTTTCAATGCACACTCTTCTGACTGTGGCTGTCTTCTTTCAGAAGGTGAGCTGGCCTGGGTTTCAATGTGCACTCTTTTGGTGACACAGAATGTGGCCTATCTTGTTTCAGTTGGTAAGTTGACCTGGTTTTTATTATGCTCTCTTCTGGTGACACACTGTGGCCTGTTTTTGTTTCAGAATGTGAGTTGGCCTAGTTTTTAATGTGCACTCTTCTGGTGATACAGACTGTGGCCTATCTTTGTTTCAGAATGTGAGTTGACCTTACTTCCATGTGCACTCTTCTTGTAACACAGACTGTGTCTTGTTTCAGGAAGTGAGTTGGCTTGGTTTTGAGCATGCACTCCTCTGGTGACACAGACTGTGGCTTGTCTTTTTGTAGGTGGTGAGTTAGCCTGGTTTCTAATGGGCACTTTTCTGGTGATACAGACTGTGGCCTGTCCTTGGTTCAGAATGTGAGTTGGCCTGGTTTTCACTGTACACTTTTCTGGTGACACAGACTATGGCCGGTCTTATTTCAGGAGGTAAATTTGCCTGGTTTTTAATGTGCACTCTTCTAGTGACACAGATGTGGCCTGTCTTTATTTCAGAATGTGAGTTGGGCTAGTTTTTAATGTGCACTGTTCTGCTGACACAGTGGCCTGTCTTCTTTCAGATGGTGAGTTGGCCTGGTTTTTGAATGTGCACTCTTCTGGTCACACAGACTGCGTCCTGTCTTGTTTCAGGAGGTGACTTGGCCTAATTTTCAACATGCACTCTTCTGGTAACACTGTGGCCTGTCTTGTTTCAGTTAGTGAGTTGGCCTAGTTTTTAGTGCACACTC
The DNA here is from genome assembly GCF_000143565.1 of Laccaria bicolor S238N-H82. Lineage (NCBI taxonomy): Eukaryota > Fungi > Basidiomycota > Agaricomycetes > Agaricales > Hydnangiaceae > Laccaria > Laccaria bicolor. Next base: position 331,668 of record NW_001889906.1, read on the forward strand.
TTCTGGTGACACAGACTGTGGCCTGTCTTACTTTAGAGGGTGAGTTGGCCTGGGTTTCAAAGTGCACTCTTCTGGTAACACAGACTGTGGCCTGTCTTTGTTTTAGATTGTGAGTTTACCTAGTTTTTAATATGCACTCTTTTGGTGACACATACTGTGGTCTAACTTTGTTTCAGAATGTAAGTTGGCCTAGTTTGTAATGTGCAGTCTTCTGGTGACACAGACTGTAACCTATCTTGTTTCAGAGGGTGAGTTTGCCTAGTTTTGAATGTGCATGCTTCTGGTGACACAGATTGTGGCTTGTCTTGCTTCAGTTGGTGAGTTGGCCTAGTCTTTAACATGAGCTCTTCTAGTAACATTGACTGGCCTGTCTTGTTTTAGAGGGTGAGTTGGCCTAGTTTTCAGTGTCAACCCTTCTGACTGTGACCTGTCTTGTTTCAGAAGGTAAGTTGGCCTGAGTTTTAATGTGCACTCTTCTGGTGACACAGGCTGTGGTCTAACTTTTTTCAGGGAGTGAGTTGGCCTGCTTTTCAATGTGCACTCTTCTGGTGACACAGATTGTGGTCTCTCTTTTTCAGCAGGTGAGTTGGCTGTGTTCTTATTATGCTCCCTTCTGTTAACATATGTTTTGGTTCTCTTTCAGGAGGTGAGTTGCTTGGCTTTTGGACATGAATTACTCTTTACTTTTCTTAGTATGTAAGTTACTTGTTTTTTACTATATATTTTATTAGCAACTCATTTTTGACATTTTCTTTTTAGGAGGTGAGTTGCCTATATCCTTATCCCACCCACTTATTTCTTGCACCCCTTTTCTTTTCATTTGTAGAAAGTATGTGGTCTTTTGCATCTCTTGTAAGTTTTCTTTCATATCTTTTATATTCAATGTACACATATTCAATCATTATTATTTACTAGATAATTAACCTTTAATCAATATTGTTCAAGTTGGTTAGTAAATTTCAGCACCCCAAAGACCAATTTTATAACATGTCCATGTTTCCTTTTTGTAGGATGTAGGTTGTCCATTCAGTCTCATTTCTATGACCCTGATATACGCTTTTTCGAACTCAGATTGTATGTTTTCATTTCCTGTTATTCATTGATACTTATGTTTTGTAGCTTGTATGTCTTTAATCCATCTCCAAATTCCGGCACTTCCCTCTTTCAACTATTCTTTTTATTAGGAAGTATGTATTTCTTCACATTATTTGACAAGGTCACTTATTTCAGATATACAGTGGGCAAGTCAACTCCATTTTCTATCATATAGAATCTTTGGTGTCATGAAAGTTTCCAATTTACAGAGGGTATGTTTTTCCTTTTGCTGTTACTGCTCACTAAATAGTCATCTTCAAAATATACAGAGAGATTCAGAGCTATCCAGCCTCTAATGAGCCTATTTCTTTGCAAAATGTCAAGTTTTGTATGTGTATTTATAAGCTCTATCTCTTCTTGTTTACCATCTACATCCCTCTTAGTGGTTGTTACATGCCCTACACCAGTGATTCCTGTACCACCTGTATGATTGAGCTATGTAGACACTGAGGAGAAGCAAAATTTCTATGTACTCAGTTTCACTTTCTGCCTCTTGAGGTATATGAAGATGCACTACTGATTGCTGAGGATGAGTATTGGTGACCTTGCCCCAACAACATGTCTTCCCCTCTACAAACAGGTTATTGTTGATGGTGCCTGCTGATTGGCCAATGTGTAAATTGACCCCATTAAAGGTGTAATGGCCACCAATATTGTCTCAAGGAGTGGTTCTCTAAGTCAGCCAAGTAGACCACCCAATGAATGGACCAAGCTGAAATTGCCTTGGATCATGGGTCAACCAGTGACATAGATATATTCAATAAATTAGTTGACAATCAATCCAATATGTATCATGGGTCAGTCAAAGAGATTTAAGTCTGAGGTCTTTACCTTCCCTGTAGTGTTTAAAAGTCCCATCTGGTCTGGCTTTTTTATGCCCCAGGGCTTTAACCATAACCGTAACTGGTCTGCCTTTCTCCCAGAAGTCAAAAAGACTGGACTGGACCACAAAAAGACTGCAGACCGTAGTTTTTTGCAGTCTATAGACTGGTCTTGGCCTTCCTCGGTTTTAACTGGGTTAAGACTGGTTTTTTAGCCATTCTGAGTTGGTAAACTTATTAAAATTTTTCATAGCTTTTATTGTGATTTTCAAAATGATGTCATTTTGAAAAAGAAAAGTTTTAAGTCTGAGGTCAGCCTGAGTGACAGTCACAGTGATTTGCATTATGTATGCCAGTGTCAATGGACTCAATAGAAAGTGCAGACTAGACATTGTCATTGACTGATTAATGCACCATATCCTCTAATCCTTACTACTATGTATCCCTATACACTTGATAAGCAATGATCTCAAAGAGGTGGCTTTGTGACTGGAGGCAATGTACAATCTAGTGTTCACAGGTCCAGTCTACAGGACTGAAAATATACATAGGACTGAACTGGACTGAACCACGGTCTGGTCTTTTTCAGTTGCAGTTGCCCACATTTCTGGTCAGTCCAGTTGCCAGTTGCCATGTTTTTGTAAATATTTAAAAACCAAAAAAGACTGGTTTAGACCGGTTGCAACTGGTCTTTCATCCCATCACATGTTGGACCTTACTTGCACACATTTTTACTTAATTTTCTTGAGATATGGCCAAAAACATTTTTATATGCAATTTGAATGTATATCCTTTCTGTTTTTGCCATATCTCAGTCAAATCTTCACAGAATTGCTTAAAGTTTTGATCAGTCTACAGAGAATTAAAATTTCTATCTATGTATGCTATGTACGTGAGGTAATATTTAGTTCCTGTGGTACAATAAAATTTTCAACAAAAGACCGGTTTTTTTTACGTTGTGGACCGATTAGGACTGGTCTAAAAGGGTCCAGTTGCGGTCCCTTAATATCTGGATTGGTCTGGACTGGTTGTGGTTGCCAGTTGCCTCGTTTTGAGGTAAAAAACGGGACTAGACTGGACTTTAAAACTCTAGTACAATTACTAGCAAAGCAATGAAGGTGTCACATAATGTGACTCAGCAGACATCCAACAACCCATCAACTTGAGACTTTTCTTCTTTGAAATGTCATCATTTATGAAAATTGCAATAAACGAGCCCAAGAATGTTAATTTCCATTAAGAATTGGTGTTTCTATAAAACAAGCCTAGTACATCTAATATTTTAAACAGTATTTGACATTTTCAACTATATCTTTGTCAGTTTTGGACCAATTATTGCTGTTTTGAAATATAATGACACATTCCCAAAAAAAAAAAAAAAAGTCCAATAGTAATGTAGACAGCATGACAACTAAATGACATCAGTGACCTATGTTCACCCCCTCGTCCTCCCCTTCCAAGTCCTTACTCTCTCCTCCCCATGCCTTTTGTCCTCTACCACCATGGTCAACCGCCGTATCAGTGATGACCTCAAGCTGGCTGCGCTTAGACTGAAAGCTTGTGGGCACGACTCAGTCTCCGAGATTCTAGATATTGTCAGCTTCTCAAAGAAAACTTTCTATCATGTTCAGAGATAGTACCGATGGATCGGGACTGTGGCAAAAGCTAATGCTATTGGATGTGGAAGGCCTTGGAAAATCTTACTTGCTGATACCCGATACCTGGTTCACCTTGCACATCACAAGCCAACCCTGTTCCTTGATGAATACAGAAGCTGCTTGGAACGATACCGCCTTCTAACTGTGTCTATGGTGACAATTCATCGCACACTTGAACAAGCTAGCCTGAATGTAAAGCAAGTCCAAAAAATGGCCTCGGAATGTGACCCCATACATTGCATCACCCAATATCCTGCCAGCTGTCTCTTGCCAATGGATGAAGTCTTGAAAGATGATTGGACCTATGCACATTTATGGGGTAGATCAGAAGTGGGATCAAGAGTTGAAGTCCATCAGCCCTTCTGCCAGAAGCAGTGCTTCTCAATGCTTGCTGCACTTGTGCTGGACAAGGGAATTGTTGTGGTGGATGTTGTCAAAGGGTTGTTTACTCAAGACCTTTTCATCAAATTTTTGCAGGATGATGTGGTTCGCATTTTTGTTCTCTTTAGCTTGTTTTTTCTTCCTATATGTGCTGCATTATCTCAACTCCCACTCACGACACCACATCCCAGCCCTTGAAGTGTGGTCCTTATTGACAATCCCTGAATTCACCACCACCCAGATGTGATTGAACTTGTGGAAAGCTATGGTATGTCACATTCCTCACATTTTGATTGCTCATCACTCTCTTTCTCAGGATGTCATGTGGAATATCTTCCCCCTTACTTGCCTGATTTCATGCCTATCAAACAGGGATTCTCTGTCATCAAATCCCACCTTCACCACCAGGGACTGGGATTTTACCATAGTGACTCAATGTATTTTGAGCTCTATGACGTGTGCACTCTCATCACACCTGAGATGACATGGGGATTTTTTCATCATTGCGGTTACTATCTTGGGTAGTTAGCTTGGTCATGGACTCATGTAGATACATCAAATATTATCATTTGTGTTAGCAAACAGTCAAAGACTCAGAGCAATACAAACAGCAGGATAGCGGAACAAAAGGAGCAGAACAATGTGCAAAGGGGTAAAGTAGCAAAGAGGAAAAGTGAACATTCAATGTGTGTGATACAATGTAACCTACCACTCAGAGAATTTTCTCCACTGCTGTTCTGCATCCAGGAGTGTCCCCAACTCACCAAGCAAGAGGCACCTTCTCCTCATAAATCCTCATCCTTGATCCAACAAAGGGCTTGTGGGCCTTGGACACTGAGCTTGATGAGTTTCTCTTTGAGTTGTTCAGGAACTGTGTAATGTTCACAGAAATCCGCAAGGCTCATGGTGGGTATGTCAGAGCTGTCAGTAGCAACACGAGCAGCGGGCGTGGTGGGAGCTGGCCCAGGGGTTTTGTTTGTCGGCCCACATAACAAGTCTGCAAGGCTGTCGAAGCTAATCAAGATATTCTGTGCGCTACCAGCAGTGGTGGCTGCAGCTCGGTGGCAGGCCATTGTGGCGAGATCAGTGCTGGAATTGACAGCAGACAGCGGACAGATCAAATAACTTGGTGGGGGGTGGATGCATGTCATTGACGCCATCGTGCTTCGCTTCCTAAAATTCATGCAATGTTAGCAATGTCATGATGCAATACTTTACCATCCCCCACATAATCCAGATGGACTTCACTATATACTGGACCATTATAACAATATTCACAAATCTGGACTGGACTGGATGGACTGCCTAAATACAAAAGTGGACTGGACCCCACTGGACTTCCAACACTTAGAATTAAACAAGAGAATTGGAATATATTTAATAGAACTACACAAATTTATCTTACTACATTGAAATTATACTACATGGGAGGGGGAGGGAGGAATGGAGAGTGGTGAGCTGCAAGGGAGGGGGGAGGGGATGGTGGAGAGTGATTGATAAAGGGGGAGGGAATGGTGGTGCTGGGCCCTTGTCGCCATCGTTGATGTGGACGTGGGTGGTCGTTGACGTGGACATGTTGTGGTCATCAAGTCCATGTCCATCGTCATTGTCCACGTCCTCGTGGTCATCAACGTGGACACATTGTTGTTGTTGTTGTTGCATGTTGTTGTGGGGTGGGCCACTTCAGTGACATGGCAATGGGTGGTGGTGGGCGCTTGTCATGGTTCGTGTGTGGTGGGGGTGGGTGCTTGTCGTGGTTCATTGACAGAGTGGTGGGCGCTCGTCTTTTGCCCTGACGTGTGTTGCCATTGCATTCGTCACCTGTCGTGGTGAGAAGGGAGGAATGGGGTGGTGGGACACATGTACCATTGGCCCTTGTTCTTGTCCTGTCCTTCTGCATTGGCATGGGCACTCTCAGGCACTGACCCTTGTTCTGCATTCTCTTGTTGTCATGCTTGTCGTGTGTTGGTGGGGGGTCATTGGCATGGGCGTTGCTTTGCATGTTGAGCAAGGGGTGTTGAGAGTGGTGGTGGTTGAAGGGAAAGGGATGGTCACAGTTCTGTGATCATCCCACAAACAGCAAACATGATGATATGGCACGCCCTCAAGTAAGTCACTTGCCACTTTCACCCTGCCAACTGAACAAAATGATCAATCCTTATTGCAGCTAGCCCTTACCAATACTAATACATAAATCATTAGCCTTGAAACTCCATCTATTAATTCAAGTCTACCTTATTTATTGTGTAGTCTTTTTTTGTAGTATTATAATTAATAAATAATAAGTAATAGTGCACTTGAATCCAGTGGACTATAACTGGACTGGGACTGGACTCTGAAAAGTGGCTTGTAGTCCAGTGCACTGGACTGGACTGGGCATTGTGCAAGCCAATTTGGCCTGACAAATAGGCCACTGGAATCCACTGGAATCCACATGGATTACGTGGGGGAGGGTAAAGACCTCTCTGCCCCCTTCTCTATCAGCAGTTTTGCAATGGCCTCATGGCCTTCATTTGATGCTGCTTGGAGTGCATTTCCAAAAAATCCTCCTCCTTGTGCATTTACATCTGCCCCCTTCTCAATCAGAAGCTTTGCAATGGTGTCATGGCCTCTAATCAATGCTGCCTGGAGTGCATTTCCATTTATTCCTCCTTGTGCATCTATATCTACTCCCATTTCTAGCAAAGCACATGATGCTTCAATCAATCCAGCAATTGATGCATAGTATAGTGGTTTAGCAATCTTAGCCTTCTGTTTTTGTAAATCACAACAACCACTATCATCTATATCACAAAGTCGAACCCAGTTCACAAAAGCAGTATTTTCCTCTGTCAGAAGCTTTATCATCAAAGCAAATACTAAAGATGACTGAGATTTAATTTTGGTACCATAATGTGCATGTATAATCCAATGTTGGGCAGCATACTTTGCAAGAGGGAAGGATATATCCACATTCACATCAAGTGGCTCAGATGTATGAAATTGCAGAAGATAGGCTAGACATATTTGAGATATGACAGAGTGTGACAGCTCTCCAGTGAAGCTGAAGTCTCTAACTTGCATGATAGCATGATTTTGAACATACTGAGATATTAGATATTCCTTGACAGAAAAGTGGGAAAGCTTGATGAAACCTATTTAATAGTAAGTGCCCATTTCAATCTGGTACTATTCTAAACCATACCTCCTGATTTTATAATAAAACTAGAACATATTTTCAAGACATCCTTGATATCTTGAAGTTCATTGTCAGATTTATACTCAGGTCCATCCTCAGCAGAAAGATCAACAGCAGCAGTTGTAGCCAGCTCCTCCAGTGTCAGTGGACGAACAGCAAAAGACAGCCACTGTAAAAATGTTTTTACATAACCATGATCTCTCTCCTTGATTCCCAGCAAGATTTGATCATATGTTTTATCCAAACCCTGAGGCAAATTAGCTAGCTGCTTTTTCAGATCAGTCTTAGTTCGGCAGTCTTTGAGCTCATTTAGCTGTAATGCAACCCAACAAAACCTGAAATTGCATTTAGTAATCATCCTGTTATTTGAACATTGATAATAAACATACATTCCATCTGCTTGTTCCAGTAATGTCAGCTTTATTTGCTCTTGAGTGTCAGATTTCCATTTTTTGAAGTCAGAGTCATTCTGAAGCTGATAGTCAAGATAGGTTACAAGATCATGATTCCCAGATGCCTCAACCAAGTCAAGATAATGATAAGACTTGAACTTTTCCTCAATATCCTGTTCTGGGCGACTAGTAACTATCAAGTGAAGCCCCAGATTTATATCTTTCTCCAGATTCTCCAAGATAACAGTCTCAATCCAGTTTAGAAGTTTTTCTCTTTCAGTACATTCATCAAGAGCATCCAGAATTATGAATGTCGAACTAAAGCCATCAAGCATTGCTTGAAGAGTATTCTGCAAATCAACTAGAGTTGGCTCTTGATGGCCATTGCCACAGTGATCATACAGATTCACCAAGACTTTAGGCACTTCACCCTTACATTTGAAAGAGAATTGCCAGATGAGTGATTGCAACAGTTTATCATACAGCTGGAAATCCTTCTGTGAGTCTCTTCCATCAAAAAAGAAATATGCAGTAGCAGAATTGAATCTTTGAAGAACATGGTGAATGATTGCTGAGCTGTTAAAAGAAAATTCAATTCAACTTCATAAAAATGTTGAAATTTTCAACCTCAAAATGGTTTTCCCAGAGCCAGCTGGAATGACGATCAATAACATATAAATTTACAAATTTTGACAGAAGACTTACATTTTCCTTTGATCCAGAGAAAGCCAGGCTGTTTGAGCCACCCATAAAATGTGTTTCCTTTGAGAAACCATTGACAGGTGTCTGATTGATTGCCCAACATTGCATGTGCAGCATTGTAGTTGATACTTTCCTTGGGTGGAGAAAGCCACTTATAAATTTTCCCCACTGTAACAAAGAAAAATGAAGTCAATTATATATTTGAAATAAGAATGTGAAATAATACCCAGTTGTTGGTCCCTAATCATCTCAAGTGAGATTTGAATATTTGAGTCCACACCTACAACTACAAATGACATTGAGATGGATATGATGCTTTTCTTACTACTCACCTTGATTGATGGTACCTATTAAAATATAAGTGAAAACAATAAAATCTGATGATGCAAATTCAACAAACCATAGTTAGAGCCTGTGTTCACATTTTGAGCTGAAATGATGTTCATAGTCTCTGCATAGTCTTCAGATTTGAGCTAGAATATATTGATCAGAGTACTGACCAGCAGGCACTTCTGCATTCAGAGCAGAAGGAATGGGTAGAGAGGTAGGTGAGGCAGAACTTAAGAGATCTATACAGAGTTATTAGAATGAGAGTAGAAAGATTTGGAGCAAGCATGAACCAGTCAAGATAGGAGAAGAAAGTTGCAAGATATCAACAGCTCCTTCCACATGACCTCCAACCTGATTAACTGTGAGATTTGAATTGATGAAGGTCAATATCAACTTTATAGCAAACAGATTGAGAGATATCTCACAGGCCATTTCAGTATCTGCTGACACAAGGCCAACATACGGAACAGGAGTGATTGCAGGAGAGGTAGGGAGGAGGGAATCTATATTGGTGTTACCAATGATGAATAATAGAGGTTTTGGGGTAATGCAGACCAGTGGGGGCAGGTAAGACTCGTTGCCGGCACTCAACCACTCTACCCCCATAGACATCAACCTGATCACCTGCAAAAATGATTCGATAAGCAATCAATGTTCACTATAGGGCAGGAAGATTGAGAGTATTTTACTGGTGACGTCCACTGCATGGATGGTTGAAGGTAAGATAGGTGGGGCAGAGTTAGGGCGAGCTATATCGATGCTAGTACCATCCGCGGATTCACGTATTGGAGAGAATAATTTCAAGATAGGCGGGGCAGAGTTGGGGCGAGCTATATTGATGCTGGAACCATCCGCGGATCGAGGTATTGGGGAGTGTAAACTCATGAATGGAGTTTCCAGACTGTAGAGCGGTTCGACAAAAAGGTCACTGGGTAGGGCACACATTGTAGACGACGAGATGGATGTTAAGAGGAAGATGCGGGTAGGGTGTCTTGTTTTGGGTGTGGCTATGCGAAAAAGATAACTCCGCTTTCCCAGAGCCCCAAGTTGAGTCGTTGACCACCAACGCCTTTTTCCCCCACCAGAGGGACGCCCTGCGACTCACTTATGGGCTCTCGTACTTGTAAAATTGTCCGTGTCAAGTCGAGGTTGTCTTTTTTCGGCCAGCTTCGATTGGGGTACGGCTTCCAGTCTCGAAGCAACCATAGACTCAATGACGACTCGTCCAATGTTTCTCTCTATGTTGTTCAGCCACTGCCGACATCGCCTGGATACCCTTACTCGACCTCTCGCTGCAATCAAAACGAAACCCGATGGACGCTTTCGTCAACATGTGCCGATGTAGAGAGAGCGGGGAGTCGTTGGGATTTCAAGCATGCGCGAAGAGTTAAGTCATGGGCGAGTGCACCAGCTCTGAGTGAGTTCCTCCTTTCATCAGATTTACTCCCCTTTCTACCTCACCTCGTTTTCCCCTTCTGCAACAAACTTTCCCCCTTTGTTCCGCATGCCCCCGTCAGTCTAACATACTGATAATTCTCTGACAGTTCCGGGGTCCTCTTAACTTCCTTTACGAACGTCATGTTTCTAAAGCGGGCAATGCCGCAAGGACAGCTTTCTACTGGCACAGCAATTGAAATCGGGAAGTTTACTGCATCCTTGCAGTAAGAGAGGATTGGAATCGACCTCCCAAGTCCATCTTTGGACTCCCACCCGGCAACCCACTCGAAGCCACTTTGCATATGACGGAGGAAACCTTGTTAGCTCAAGTTGATCGTCAGTATTTCTTTCTTAGAAGTCAACAACGCATGCCCTAAACGGCTTTTCATTGCAGACACGATTCCCAGCTCAACGACGCTGATACGCTCTGAAAAGCTCCACACACCATGCTAGGTCACTGCCGTCCACCTGATCATGAACGCAAGCCTCAGCTGGAGAGTAGGGATAACGGCTATTTCTCCCTCGGTAAGTTATCGCCCTCGCATATATTCGATCTTTTGCCTCGCTAACTGCTCCCGTTCGTTACTCAGGTCCTGGTTTCATAACACCAACGCAAGCCCCTCTTCGACGTCTTTCTAAGGACCACCACGACGCGGCCACTCGCATCCCTTCGTGGATCGACTCGCGAAGGAGATTTCGCTATGGGTCAATCCATCTGACGAACTCGCCTCCATACCTAGTCTCAAATTTTTGCCAGTGGCCGCAGGCAGATCTCTCACATACATCGATCGCCTCATCGGCTGCGCCCACCTTGTGGCTATTCGGCCATTCTCCTCTGCCAAAGCTCGCTCAGTGCTCGAAGCTTCTCGGTTACTTCACTCCCGACTATGTGTCGTTACACACATGCATACCACCCAATGGCCCCAATCTCTGCCTGGACTCAGCTTTCACACCGCGTAGATTATACGTCATACGTGTCCATCCGCACGTAACAGTTTATCGGTATCCTTTCCATTCTCTGAAGACCGCGCGCAGGCCATCGAGGTTCGTGTCCCGCAGCAGGGGGTCAAGGAGAAATGGGTGCGAATCGAGTTGAGGAAGGTAGAGATGTTGCCCGGGGTTGAACAGGCCAACACATATCACAACTTCGTTGGACAGAGCCCAGTGAATCTGTGGAACTCCACAGAGGAATACGCCCTACTACGTTCGGTGAGTACCGTCCTCTTGGATCATATCCGTTTGCTAAATTTCTTGCACCAAGATGTCCCATTTTCGATTCGGATACCTGAATCTATTCCGCCCAGCATCATTTGGAGAATCGTTGGTGGGCAGGCTCCACGTTCGATGATCCATTTTGCTGAAATTTTCTTTTGTAGCTGGCGTCAATCATGAGCTGGTGGCTAGTGCCAAGGTACCCCGTTGTCGCACAAGGATCTGCTCCTTCTCGGTGCCTTCTGCTGCTCCTCCCGCACAGACACCAGCCTCACGTTCAGCTTCGTTTAAACCCGCAGTTCCACAGTATTTGACTGCAGAACAGGAAAAAGCTGCTTTGAGGCGATACGAAGAAGCAAAGAGGGCAGTGGACCGTACTCAAGGTGGATTCATGAGTGATGATGGTCACGGCTCAAGATCGACCCTATTCCCTATGATTCGCTGTATCCTTCTGCCCCTGCCGGGTCTTCCTCCCAAAGTGGGCCAGCAGCAGATGACATTGTAGCACCACCCTCTGGTCCTCAGGCTATTCTGTCGGAAAAGGAGCGTATGCGACGCGTATACGAGTCTCAGGATGCTGCTGCACTTCGCAATAACGTCAATATGGAATCACCTTTGAACACGTATTCTTCTCCAATCCCTAGTTCTTCTTTCCTTTCAGTGATTATGCAGACGCCACTGCGCAAAAAGAAGCTTTGAGACGCAAATTTGAGGCTCGTGATGCTCTATCGCGCGAAAACAGCGCCAATGTTCAGCCACAAACGCCTCCTTGTTCCAACAGCACTACCGGACAAGTTAGATCTCCTGCACGAACTCGGAGTGCTAGTTCTACGGGAGGTCCACGGCCAACACCTGTACCACCCACTGCAGGGGGCAGTGGTAGGGTACTTTCGGCCACCGAAGAAAAGGCGATGCTCAAAGCCAGGTACGAAGCTATGGAGGCTCCTCAACCGCTGCGTATGAATGGAAGCACTCTAAGTCCATTAAATGGCCGACAAGCCAATGCGAGTGTTTCCCCTTCTCCTTCTTCCAGTGTCCCTGGTCGCGTTGGAGAATCTCCTGCCCCCCCCCTGCGCAAACTCCCCCACCCCTGATGCCCAGACCTCCCGCGGAATACATCCAAGAAACACAGGAGGAACATGCACGTGTTTCGAGGTTCACTATAAATGGAAAGAATTCGTTTTTTGATGAACATGATCATCTGAACCATTCTCCGAACATGATCAATGGGAAAGGAACCGGGCTCCATCTCCGTTGCCCAGTGCGGCTGCGAATGACCAGCAGCAGTTCACACCTCTCCTGGCCGGGTACGAGGGATCCAGTGTTGCCCTCAAGTCTCCTGGGCCCCCACCCCCGCTTCCACCAAAACCTGCTGAGTGAGAGAGAACCACGTTCACCACTACGTTTCCCTCCTCCCCCCTATATCCCGTTTTCCATCTCAACTCATTTGTCTCTCTGTTCTTGCCGTTTGGCTCCATACCCTCCCTCGCGCTGAAACTGTTTATTACACTTTCACCTTGCCCCCTATTGCCTGTGATATTGTTGGTATCATTCCCCTTGTTTTCATTACTACCACCATCTGTTTTCCATACAGCCGTATGTATGCTACCATTACTCACATCTTGGTGATACGCAGATTCACCCCAACGCTCGTTTAACCTATGATCCCTACTCTCTCTGGCTCAAACTAATGACGGGAGGATGGCAATAACCTAGCATGGCTTTTTGAGAGCGTTTTAGCTTGGTATTAGCGTCATATTTTCGTTCCAATCATTATCTAATCTTATCTCGCAACTCATGGCCAACACCGGTTACTACCAAGTCACTATCTCCGGGTCGTCCAACAGAACTCGTGCAAGTATATGGCGGCCCAGTGTCTCCCCAAGTATACGAAAGCTCTAACCCTTCGCCAATCATCAGTTGAGCGGAAACCCACCTACCACGATGTAGTCTTGGAATCTAGATCACTCCCACCATTGAAAACAGGGGAATTGCTTGTTAGAATCAATGCTGCTGCTTTCAACCACAAGGATGTATGCACCCTGAAATCTCTCTCTCTTCCACGAATAAAGCTCATTCATATACAATGGCCGCAAAGGTATGGATACGGATGGGCCAGTATCCTGGAATTGTTATGGGGAGCGTTCTCGGTGGGGATGGTGCAGGTAAGTCGCTGGGCATGCCACATCGAAGTGAGCACGCCGAACTGACTACCTCAGTACAGGTGTTGTCATCGCCTCTGGAAACACAGGAGACCCATTGCTAGATAAACGCGTGTTTCTCACCCCTAGTCGAGGTTGGGAGAAAGCCCCAGACGCCCCCGAGTCGAGGTACGGCAATTCGCTAACCACTGGCACCCTGACAGGTCTTACACAAGTCAGCTAATCTCCTTATTGCTCAAATTTAGATTTGGTATCCTCGGTGGCGGCTCTTTTCCGCCCCTTGGAACTTTTACACAATATGTGGTGGTCGAACGAGATCAAGTGATATTGTCCCCTGACCACCTAGACGATGTTCATGCTGCAGCGTGGCCTATTGGTGGTGTTACAGCTTGGAGGTAGTAAGATATCTGTCCTCTACCGGATATCTTTTGAAAAAACATTGACGCCTCGTTGTAGAGCCGTTTCCGTAAATGCGAACGTTCAACAAGGTCAGAACGTGCTCATAACAGGCATAGGCGGTGGCGTAGCTCTCATCGCGTTGCAGCTATGCATTGCAAAGGGTGCTTCCGTCTATGTGACGAGCGGCAACCCGGAAAAGATCCAGAAAGCTATAGCACTTGGAGCCAAGGGAGGTGCGAACTACAAAGACAGTAAGTGCAGAATTAACTTGTACCGTATCCTACTAATCTCCGACTGTTAATAAAAAGAGGACTGGCCTGCTGAAATCGGGGCTTTAGTCCAATCCCATAACCAGAAGGGCACCATGTTGGATGCCGTTATCGACTCTGGCGGAGGTGATATTCTAGGCCAGATAAGCAACTACTTGAAGCAAGGCGGGAAAGTGGTTTGCTATGGCATGTACGCACAACACCAATCCATACCCACTGCATAACCCAGAACGAAACCTTCCACGTCTTTTTTTAGGACCGCAAGCCCAAAGATCACATTCACGATGCGCGAAGTGTTGAGGAATCAACAGCTGCTAGGTGCGCTTCCATCGCGAACGGCCGTTCTACCTGATCTCTAACACCACTGGTTCACCCTAGGCTCTACGATGGGTTCCCACAAAGACTTGGAAGACGCCACTAGGTTCATTGAGAAGCACCACATCGTGCCTATCGTTACGCACGTCCTCCACGGGTTGGAATCGGCAGAAGAGGGGTTTGAGATGGTGAAGCGCGGAGACCACTTTGGTAAAGTTGTCATCAAGATGGTGCATACCGACAAGTTGCCGAAACTGTAAGGCGATTTCAGTTGAGTAGCATCTTCGCGCGCAGAACAGATATTGGCACAGATAGATTCTTCGTATCAATATGTGGCATGCATAAGGGAGGATTCGAACAGAAAGAAATGCCCGTATCAGGTGTTGGTGTCATTTATGATTTGGGTGTCATCCCAAATAAGACGTTCAAGCCACATATGTTGCGTGCGCGAAAAAGAGGATCTCTGCAGTGTCTAGATGTACATCAGAGCACAGGGAAACCCGTTTGTATGTAGTGCGGGAGACTAGGGTGCAGTTTGTTCGACGATCACAAGCATTTGAAGTGTACAAACATCACCACCAAATGACCACATCAAGCAATGAGCAACCACTGAATTCTCCTAAACTCCCTGACACAATTTACTAAATGTCTGAGCCACCACTCCTAAACAGCCGAAACTTCATCGTTATCCCACTATGTCTTCACAACAGGCATTTGACCCAACATTCGCGTCCATCGTCGAAATTTCAAGCTATATGCAACCATGGCCGATACTTTATGAAAATCATCCCCTTGCTCAATTTCATGCAAAGTTTTGGGGCAAGAACATGGCGGACGAGGAGAAGCAGTGGCTTGACGCTCAAAAGGCCAGTCCTGCAACGGGAAGTGAGTTTGGGTTACGGAATCAGGTAGGAGAGGACGCCGTCGTTAACGAGAAGATGGTAGTGGATGTAACCATGGATGAGGCAACGACAATGGATCCAGATGACGATATCATTCCGGGTTGTTATATGCTCGACATTGGCATTGATGGACTGATTTCAAAACTGTGGATCAGAGCTGAATACATTCGTGTTTTCAATTCTGTTAACGCTCATTATGACGAACCCTCGTTCGTCGGTAAAGCACCCTGTGCAGTCGTCACAGGCCAACCAGGGATCGGTGAGCTTGTCACCTCCTCAGATTGTTTCGAAAATGACAGTTTTGCACAAAGGCAAGAGCGTATGGGTCTATTACGCTTTGCGCCGATGCTTTGCCGAAAGGAGGCCGGTCATTTGGTACTTCAAACAACGCTGCCACTTGTTTGTGGAGGAAGGTGTCTACGAGATGCCTAACGACTTTCAGAGAGCCGAACTCAAATCATTCATTTGGACCTTTGTCGATTCCGATGAGGACTCTGTGGGCATTCCAGACTATCTAGTCCCTCGCGGTACTCCACTTTTTGTCATTTTCTCCACCTCTCCACGTCGTGCAAGGTGGTCGCGTTTACACAAGACGGTGATGGCCCCGCTAGTTGCGATCATGAATCCATGGAAAAGGAAAGAGATCTTACGAGCGTAAGTCCAGTATCTGATTTTTCGACAAAGCTCACACCTTAAAGAACTTTAGTGCATCGATATACCCCCTAGGTCGCATCAATGAGTCTCGCACCAACGAAATATTCGACCAGCTTGGTCCTACCCCTCGCCTCTGTATCGAATATCAACTAGACCCTAATGCTCTGAGTTTGTACGAAAAGGACATCTGCACTGCACTCTCGAAGGTCACGTCAAAAGACCTGGAATTGTTGCTCGTCGCCGCTGGCAATGGGGGCCTTGGGATTGATTCCATGTTTGACACGATTGCTCTCCTCACCCGCCAATCATTAGACGATGCGTATAGCCCAGGCATGGCCACTCCCATCACTCCTTACATCCAATCAAGACTCTCCTATCAGTTCCGCAACCTGGAACGCAAGGAACTTTTGCGTCTCTACAAGACCTTTGCAAAGGTGCGTGAAGGTAGGAAGATGGCTGGTGTTTTCTTCGAGGCCCTTGCACAGAGAAACCTTCAGGAGGGAATCACACTCGAGGTCGTTCCGATGGTCAAGTTGGATGAAGCCCGAAATGGAGTGCCTCAGTGGTGCTCCCGCCACGTATCCACAATCAATTCAAAACCGGAGGAACAGCGTATGGTGGCGTTGAACATCGATATCGATCCCATCCGAACGGAAGAATTCGCAGAAAACAAACGCCTGTCCCTTGCCCGCGATGTCATGTATGTCCCGGAAGCGGACAACAAGGTGGCACTCAACTCGTTTATCTGGCTCAATGAGGGGCTTTTCATCTTCCAGTTCACTACTGCAGAAGCCCATGGTCTACTCGACTTCTTCAAAGAATATGTGGACCCATTCCCGTCGAGCTGCAAAATTTTATTTATTGTTGGACCCAAGCAGCAACTAACCTGTCCGCAACCACGAAATGCCACCTTACGTGAGTTGGATATGTACTCTGCAGTAGTTGATGTGGAGGCAGAAATATCTTACTGGTAGGACCAAATTGGGCTGTTCGTCGTCGTACAACTTGAACTAAGTATCGTTGTACCTGATCTCTAACACGACTCGTTCACCTTGGGTTTCCACAAATACCCACTAAATTCGTTGAGAAGGCATCGTGCCTATCGTCACGCACGCCTTCGCGAGTTGAAGTTGGCAGAAGATGGGATCAAGCTGATGAAGTGTGGTGGTAAAGTTGAGCATCTACATTCGCGTACAGAACAGATATCGGTACAAATGAATGCTTCGTATCAACATGTGGCATACATGAGGTAGAAAGGAATGTCCGTATGGGAGATTTCATCAGGAAATCAGGAATCGGAGTGAGAGTGTTGGTAATATCTAAAATAAGGGAATAAGTTACGTTCAAGCTATATATGTTGCGTGCGCAAAAGGTATCGTCCCAAAAGATCTCTGCAGCGTCTAGGAATTCAAGAGTCCAAAGTCAAAGTCCAAAGTCCAAAAGTAAACGAAGTGACCAGAGATGGAGATAATGTAGATGTAATGAACGGGAGTGATTATATCAATCAATACGAGAAGATCATCAACCACGGGTTAAGCACGATCTACACGAACGCAAGGAAATAAAGAATCCATCATCAGCTCTAAAAAAACCCCATCAAAGAGAAAAGAGAAAAACCCACAGGAAGTAGTATATGACACCCAACAACCAAAGAAAGCGGAATAACCAACGCATAGTTCCACCCTTCGATCTGCCACCCAAACGGCACCACATCAGTGGTGAATATGATCATCATGGCGATGCACGCAAAACAGATGATGAAGGACAACTTGAAGCGTTCCCAGATTCTTGGGACTGCAAGTGATTGTTGTTAGTGCTGAAGCAATAAGAGAGGAGGGAGAGGAGGAAGAAGCCACAAACCTTCAATCCAGAATGAAGACCTTTCGACTTCTTTTCCCGTTGATCCCCAAGTCCTAAAATACATCATCAGCGGGCCGAAATATCGAGGCATAACAATATCTCACATATCGTACGAGAACAGATGCGCCAGGAGAGCGGTTGAGAGATGTATACTCAGCCCACCAAAGAAGAATAAGCTGTTGACCATATTAGTCGTCACAATCCTCACAGCTTGTGAAAACACTCACAAGAAAGGTATCCACCTCAAGTTCTCCAAAAGCGCACCAGCCATATTCCTATGCCCAAGCCGATATTCCAGGAGCGTGTACCCCACATTTCCTATACCAGGAAAGACAGCCGTGCACGCAAGGAGAATCTCGAAACTGTGTAGATAGAATTGATCGATTTGGAATGAAAGACCCAGTAAGAGATAGTTCATAATCGAGCCGAAACACGCGGCTGCGATACCGTCTGTAGATGGGATGTTAGAAAGGTTGATTGATACTTGGGCACGCTTCGGGTAATTGATGGACTTACAATACGAGAACATATCTAGAACAGAATACGAGTGAGCCAAATTAGAAAGATGAGAGATGAAACGAGGCATACAAGACATCATTCCAATCTTATAATGAAGCGGTGCCTTCGACCATACGAAACCACGGAGTTGGGGACTGATAGGTCCATGACGCCACCACTTGATAAGGGGGTTGAAGATGATCTCGTTACAGCCTACAAGAACGCCATCAGCCTTGACAAACACAATGGAAAGAGGGAAGAAAGAGAGACAAACCATAAGCATACTTCTGCCACCTCGCAAGCTCATCAACAACAGTCAACGACACACCCTCCTTAAACCCCCCCTCAGAATACGTCGCCCAGCGCAAAGTATACCCCTTCAACAAGAGCCTAAGCGCAAGATCAAAGTCCTCAGAGACGTTAGCCTCCGACCACTGCTTTCGCCTCCCATCCGCCGGATCGATAAACGCCGCGTCTTGTACTGCAGACCACCGTAGAAAGGCATTATGTCCCACAAAAGGCGCTACTTCGCCATTAGCGCACCCGAGAGAGATGCACTTGTTAATGCGCCGCGTGAAGTGGGTTATGCCGTTTTCAAAGTAATGGTGTGCGACTTGCATGACATCTTAGAAGTGGGAAAGTTGAGCGCGTGTGAAAATAGGAGGAGAAAAGAGAGAGAGAGAGAGACTTACCAGATTCATGTTGGATAATAGCCACATCCGGAGACTCTCCCATCTCCCTTGCAGCATCCCTAAAACAATCCTTCAGAGTGGCCAGTCAACCTTAGCCAACTTCCTCACAAAATAAGGGCATACCTCCGGGACAACCGTATCCGAATCAATAATCAAAATAATCTCGCCCACCCTCAACGACTTCCCATTCGCACAGCGGGGCTTCCACTTCTTCCCACTTTCTTCATACATCTCCTCTTGCGCCATGCGCATAGCCTGGTCCTCGAGGTAATCGTCCCCGTTATCCTGCGCGCCCTGCGCTTCCAGCTGTGCGAGGAACTTCTCGAGCTTGAGTGAGAGTTGCAGACCATAGTTCATGCTGGTGAATCGAATCAGTAAGCTGCTTAATTGCATTGAATCGAAGTGGAGGGAAAACACCCACTTGCTAGCCTTCTTGAACTTGCCCGCCCTCTTGAACCCTTCAGGTGAGGATGAATGAGGCGGCCTAGCTACCCAGCCAATATTGTGGTTGGCGTAGAATGCAATACGCTCGTTCTGGTCGGTCTCTGGTATGCATTGCATACCGTCGTCGCAGATGAAGATTGCCGAGGTTCCTCCTAATTCATCAATCATCATGAGACGTTGGAGAGATGTATAAAGAAAGATGGGGAAACTTGCCTTGACGAGCATACGTCTGCATAGCTCTCT
Source organism: Laccaria bicolor S238N-H82 (assembly GCF_000143565.1). Taxonomy (NCBI): domain Eukaryota; kingdom Fungi; phylum Basidiomycota; class Agaricomycetes; order Agaricales; family Hydnangiaceae; genus Laccaria; species Laccaria bicolor. Next base: position 351,312 of record NW_001889906.1, read on the forward strand.
TTACTGAAAAAACGGACAGGGATCTACAGAGCGCAAATTACGGTTAATATATGCTGTTGAAATGCAAAACACGCATACATGGTCTGCTCCAAACTCTCCTTGTACACTGGCATTTGGATAGTGATATGCGGCAGATTATTGTCAATCTCTGGGTTCGGCGCGGGTTTGATGGCGGAGTAGTACATTGAGTTTTCATGATATTGCGCTACAGGGCCAAGTCTGGCGAGGGAAGAATGTAAATATATGCGCTTGAGATTAAGTACAATGGGAAACGCACACCAGGCAGATGTTACCGATGAGTTGGAGGCAAAAGAACTGCAGCAGGTTTACTCAGTAGAGTGGTATGGGAGGGAAGATGTGGACGTACGATGGATACGCAATAAATGACAGGTAAAGTAGCCAGCAGGGCAAACCGAGTCATACTCCCATCTAAAGCGTATTCTTCGAGGAGTACACGAATACCCGACGACATGAAATCTGACGCACGCGTAAGTGGAAAGCGTAGCACGTAAGACAATAAAAGAAACGTACAAGCAGCCAACGCAGCACCAAGCCCCGCATACATAGGCCCAATAAGAACCAATTTCCTCTCCTCTCTCTTGCCTGGGGTGCCCTTCTCTGGGTCAGCATTGACAGCAGCCCCATTGCGAGGCTTCAATTTCCAGCCCCACCAGTTGTCTTTCGGAGACGGCTTTTCTGTCTTGGACTCGTCCTCGTTTGACTGCTCTTCCGCCTCTTTCTCATTGAGCTCTGGTAACACTTCTTCTCTCGTCTGTGAGGAGTTGAGGGAACTAGCCAATGACGGGGTCTGTTTCCGCCCGATGGCCCGTGTGCGCCATATATGCTTGATGAGCTTTTCCTCGAACTCTCTACAGAGCGGTATCATGCCTTCTAAAGCATAACTCCAGAGAACGACCGCATTTTCGTCTCGCTGAAGAGAAAATTCCCAGTGTAAGCAACGGGTGCATTACGAAGGAGTGAAAGAAGTTGTGGGGAACGTACGATAAAAGCACCGCATTGATCCTTCTCTGCCTGGGGCAGCTGATCCATCGATTGTAAGATTTGGATGCGGGTGTTTTGGTCGAGATATAACGAATCGTCCGTTGCGCCGCTGATCAATTAGGTGAGAAAATGCGCATTTGAGTGAGTAGTGAAAGCCTGCTTACATTTTACGAATGGCAGCGTGTACGGCGGCACTGCGTATTTTGACTGCGACGACTGGGTTGAGTCTCCGAACTGCAGCCTCGAAGGGGATGAGTGAACGGTTCTCATAAGGGAACAAGCGGAAGAAACCGCTGTCGACGCGTATGGCTACACCCGTCGAGGCGGTATCTTGTGAAGGCATGAACCAGTTGTCCTGTTGCGTGTTCTCATCTGCGCAGAGATTAGATGAATATTATTGGTGAACACGATGAAAGAAACTGACAGATTTTGTGAAGCCATGCGTCCCAGAGATCATAGTCGCTGTTTTGGATGGTGACCGCGGTCATGGAGGATTAAGGGGCGTGGATTAGCAGTAGTAAGGTAACTTTTAGTAGTAAAGAGGGAGGGGGCAAGAGCGGGGACCAAAGAACCAAGTGAAGGCTTTATGGACATCATGGACAGCGATATACTTAGTAGTAGGAAGGAACATGATGGCCTTTCCAAAAACGTAAATTTACGAGTTATTTCCTGCCCACCACGGACCCTTCCCTTCGACACAAATATCCCCATACAGTCCTTCATCCTGACACTGATATTGGTGTCAACTGCAAGTGAGCATCATTATCATTTCTCCGTGCCCTCCATTCTCACCTTCTACCGCACCTGACACAGTACCTTTTCTTCTCTTATAGACAACTTTTGTTGAGATCATTATACCCGTTATCGATTCGACGAGTGGGACAAATTATGATCCTACATAACAGACTGTATCACAATATACCTCAGCAAAGCGTCAGTTAGAATCACGCAATACTTGGACACCCGTGAATCTGACTTTTTTTCCTACAAGTTTCAGCTTTGACATGCACCGGCCATGGCAGGCATGAAGGCCTTGAGGAATCAATAGATTGCATCCCCGACGGCCCAACTGATTATCTTCCCGCGGGAAGAAAAATCCCAGCTTCGTACTTACCGACCCATTGGAATGCCACCGTATTTCCTCTTCCTCCGGTGAAAAGAAGACCATTTTATGTAAATAAAATGATGCCGATGTCCTGCCTATGGAGCGGTACAGCCCACGTTGGTATTGCATACTCTCCCACCCGGTGACAGCCCCCATCGAACCTACCCACACAATCTTCAAGTTCATCCACACCCGGATGCTAGACCCACCCCTGGCGACAAAAATATCAAGGTAAGTGATCAGAATCTTCTTACCGTCCATCCCTAATTAACTAATCCTCTTAGTCGTTTATAACTGTCTTCCTTCCAAAGTCGTGCACTCACACTTCGAATTATCATCCCCCAAGTTTTTTTTCGCCATGTCCGAAACAAGCAGCAAAATCTCTACCGACAAAACTCCATCCGAGCCTACTCGTCCAAACACAAGTAGCTCCCTCGCAAGCAACCCATTCACCCCCGCCCATCCAAACACAAGCAGCTCCCTCGCAAGCAACCCCTTCGCCACACCCGTCTCCAGCCGCCCCCCCTCCATCATCGCAACAAGCACCCGCATCGCCGGTCCCTCAAAAGTCTCCTTCTCCGAAACCACCTCGAACACCTCAAACTACCTCACAATCCCACCACGCACCGGCACCATCCCCGCCTCGCGCTCAAACCTCTCCGCCTGGTCCTCCTCCTCCCGCCTGAGCAACGTTTTCCCCAAATCCGAGTCGTCTACTACTAGTGGCGTACAGTTCCGCGGAATCAACGATGCTTCAGCCAAACCACCCGTCCCGCGCATGCGCTCACACATGCTCCCGGAGGGCATTGAGGTCCCCAAACCATGGTCCGACGTCAAAAACCCGCGAGCGGCGATTTCCTATTGGATGGTCTACGCGATTGTTTTTATGGGTCTAGCTGGGGGCGCTGTGCAGTGCTATTTCACGTATACGGGCGTAGCGCTTGATAAGCAGCCGCTTTGTCTGGTGATGGAGGAGAACTTTGATAATGAGACGGCCGTCTTTGGACCTGGTGGGACTTTTTTTAGGGAGGTTAATATGGATGGATTTGGGTTCGTACTTTCGAATACGTCTAATTAAATTACTTATCGACAATCTTCCTTAGGAATGGCGAATTCGAAATGACAACCGCATCAACGAACAACTCCTACGTCTCCAACGGGCACCTATACATCGTGCCCACCCTCACATCCGACAACATCGGTACAGCCGCCGTGCTCGATGGGACGGTGTACAATATCACAGACTGTACATTCAACACCACCGCTCCGGACAATGGGTGGATCGATTCAGGGAGTGGAAGGGTGTTCGATTGGGACTCGTATTATCGGAGTTGTAGTGCTGTTAGCAATGCTACGAGTGGGAGTATCATCAACCCCGTGCAGAGCGCGAGGTTGACGACGCAGTTTAGTGCTAGTATTAAGTTTGGGAGGGTTGAAATCAGGGCGAAGATGCCGAATGGGTGCGTAGAATTTTTTTCAACATGGGGAGTGTTGCTGATACCTGTTATTTCAGAGACTGGGTAAGTTGATCTTGTTGTTCTGAAAATTCGTCTGTTAAGCTGTGATCCCGCAGCTTTGGCCCGCTATGTGGATGTTACCCAAAGACAACGTTTACGGTGCTTGGCCTCTCAGTGGCGAAATCGACATTGTCGAATCGCGCGGTAACGGCTTGCGATACACTGCCCAGTACGTCCCATCCAATGTTATCTTCTAGCCTAATACAGATAGTACATTCCTATAGTGGTTCAAACTACGTCAACGGCGCACTAAACTGGGGCCCAACGTTAAACCTCAACGGGGTATCCCTATCCCACTCCTGGTGGACCGAAAAACGCACATCATTCGCATCTGATTTTCATACCTACGCATTGGAGTGGACCGAGGATTTCCTGTACGTTTTTTTCATTCTCCCTTGTTTTCCATGTAATCAATCCTGAGTTTTTGCTTTATCAAATTTGAAGGCGGATATACGTCGACTCCCGACTCCACACGCTCCTAGACATGCGCTTCAACATGCCTTTCTTCCAACGAGGTAATTTCCCAGAGGTCATATACAACGGATCCTCCCGCACTCCCCTCCGGAACCCATGGATCAACGGGACGAGCGCCACGCCATTCGACCAAGGTAACTCAAATCATCTTTCTCGCTCTTTCCATCATTCTTACCTTGATTGAATACGCGCCAGAATTCTACCTCATCTTAAACGTGGCGGTAGGCAGCACGAACGGGTGGTTCCCTGAAGGACAAGGCGACAAGCCGTGGCTGGATCACGCCGCTAGTACGTCTACGTCTTCTCCTCTCCTCCATTTTACTCTTTCCTTTTTTCTAAACCGAAGCATACTTTTTTTCCTGCGCTGCATAGACCCGATGCGCGATTTCCTGAAGAACATCAAGCAATGGTACCCCACGTGGCCTGCAAACGCCGAAGATCGTGCGTTGGTTGTGTATGTGCATTTTCCCCGTCTGATCCTTTCCGGGAGTGTTTGTTACTCACACATTTTTTTTTTGCAGTGACTATGTCAAGATGTGGAAACATTGTTGACCGGGTTTCGTTGCACGCCTGTCATAACGCGTGCCCTTGTTCTTTGGGTCGACTTTATTTATCACGATAGGGTTGGGTGCCATGCACTGCAATCAGACGCTTTAATATGTATTACGACTATGATGCTTTAGACCACAATTTAGCATGGACCTTGCCTTGCGTACGTACTTTACAAAGTTGCAACTAAAATAATCGTTCAATCACTCCTTGAATCGAGCTAAGGCTACAAACCCTCACCGGGGCCCTAGCTTACCCCTTATGTCGTTACGTTCATTAACTTGAAGGTACTAACACTCTAATCATAATTAAATTTCCGTCCGCCCGTGTTGGTGCTTCCTGGTCTTGATCAACTCTACCCTTAATTAAATTTCCTGCGGAACGGCCAGGAACCGCCGCGGGACGGAAGAAAATACTAGTCCAGGGTGGTGGATATAGCGGACAGCAGTCTAGGTTAAGGAGAGTCAAGGAGACATTTCGCAAGTGCCAAGACAAGGGCGGCTAGAGCTGAACTAAGAATAGATAGGTCGTTCGATAATTCTCAGCCTATACGCATCTTAACAAAAAAAGATCAACGGAACCGGCACATCTAGAAACTCATTTACATCAGTGATAAATGGTGAAACGCCGATGTTTGGTACGACATGAAGACGGGGAGTGTCCAAGGCGGCTGGAAAAATTCAAGGCACGTACACCTTACAAAAAAAGCTGGCGCTAAGCAGGGAGAGCTGAGCGCTCAGGATTGCAAAGGTTGCGTTATCGCTGAGCCTCGGCCGCGTCGCTAACGCGGCGACGGAAACCGTGCCTCGAAAAGGCACAGGTGTGTTGTACTTGCGGAAGGCCCGCGTCAAGTGGGACATTTCCTCCTGAAATTCAGCAGAGCGAAAGGTAAATGATGTTTATCTGCAATCGCGTAGACAAACACGACTGTGGATGCCAATGCATGCATTTCAGAGGCCCTGAACAGTTGAACCCCGTATATATCACAACGGATCAAAGTCAGCAGCAGCGCAGCCATGATCTGGACAAGCCCAAGAACATTCAGGGATAAATTCTCTGTTGAAAGCAGCAGCCTAGATAGTAAGATTGTCCGAAATGTGAACAATAGTTCCATCGTCGCAAATAACCTTGAAGCGCACTGGGGGGGTGTTTGTTAGGGAGAGATTCAGGGACAAAAACCTGATGGAGCAGAACGTACGAACTGTGAAGGGCACACCCTTTTCTTTTCGTATGCTGGTAAAGTATATCGTTCCCGAGCCTGCGCGAGATAACAGGGAGGTGAGCAAAGATAAGAGGCATGGGAAGTGAACAACCGACTTCGTGACCCTCGTATCCTAAAGCTGACATCGATATTACCCTGCAGCTGGTTAATCTAAGAAGCACCAACATAAAATTAGGTCGGGCGGCAGGTACTGGGAAACAAGAGAAAAAACGTACATGCCCACTTATCCAAGGGTCTCCATTCAACCACCACTCCGGCTGCGGTCTTATCACTTCACCCAACACTTGTCTCAACTGAGGATCCTCCCGCACGGCTCGCAATATGCTCCGAGATACAGAGCTTGAAAGTTTCTCTTGATTCGTCACGTACGCCATGAACCCCGACCACCCCAGCACGGCAATGGTCAATGCGGAGATCGCAACAGGCCACTTGGACTACAACACTGGATGTAAGAACATGAACGGGCAAATGCATCTAGAACGTACTTTTATTTTTGGCAACTCTCTATATGGTGGGTGTTTGGCGTAGTAAGGCCGCGGTTTTGAGGTAGCTGAGTATGTCTCGACGACGGGCTCGCTTGTTGAAGGCGGAGGTCGAGGAAGTTCTGTAGCGTAGTGCCTAATGCAGCTACCGAGAGCTTCGCGCCTGCACAATGCGCTACGTTGCCTGACGGCACGGAATGCGATTGAAGCCATGAGGGCTATTGGTAGTGAATACTGTTTTGAAGCCCCTTGGCTCGGCCAAAATCACGTGTCGAGTTATCTTTGCTCCGTTCGACGGCGACCACTTTCTTTCCCTCCCTTCATCAAAGTGATGGAATGCCAACAATGTGTTGCAATTCCACCTTTCACCCTTCTTCACGGGGTTCCGGTTAACACCTCTCATTTAGACGCGATAATTTCACCATTCACTCCAAAGCCGTCGTTTGCCAGGAATTAGGTGATATCACGATAGGCTCTAGTAACCCCTTTGCATTCGGCTTGCATTCCACCTCTCATACCCGTGTTGCGTATAGGCACAATCGTACACCCCCAAAGACACTATATTCGCTCTGGCAGGTCCCATTGTGATTGGGACGGGGTGCATCATCGCAGAGGGCGCCGTTACGGTGAACATGAATAAAGGCAGCTGCTAAAACATAGAAGGAAAGAAGCCATGCGAGTAGGAGATGATAACCTCTCTGAATCGGTTGTCGTGCGTTTTCTCTCAAGGCCATTGAACCACTACTCTTCAAGCAAAGCTGAAACGCTACAGACGGCGGCCTTTCTGGGTCCCGTGAGCTGAAGGTTGATTTGATTTCCAGGATTGAGGTGCAAGTAATTCAAAGCCAGAGAGGGTGCTGACCGCCTGCCAAAGGCAGCTCTAGATTTCAACTGTGACTTTTCTTTGGATCTGTGATGAGATTCAAATAACGCCATCATAGAAAAAGTCAACACCTCAAACAGAAATTGGGATGTTGCCCATTGCAAGGTTCGTTCTTCCTAACTGTTATTTTCCATTACTTACTTATCCACGTTCAGCTGGGGCGTCATCTGGCTCATCCATGCTTTCATATTCCTCGCTTTGGGAATCATCGTTGGCCTTGTTGTAAGGCGACTCCTTCGACCTTCTGGATTATGACCTGTCGTGTGATAGGAAAATGCTGAGCAGCAAAAGATTGACTCCTCACTTCCCCCCAGTCCCCGGATCGAAAAAGAACGTTGTCATTGCCTACTGCAACGTTGACTATCCTTGACGTTAACGCGCGTGCGTATTTGCAAGACCACGAAGAAAGAAAATACCTTGTAAAACAACAACGGTACTTCGACTATTTACTTCCTTGACTCCGGATTCGCGTTACGAAACTGATGACAGAATACAATTTTGATCAAATTACAATTATGTTTCTTGACGCGCTGCTCGCCATTGAGGAATCAGAGCTGGTGTTTTACGCCAATTGCTTTGCTGATGATCGAGCTGTCCAATGTGAATTTTTTTTCGAGGTGAACGTATACGACAACAGTAAAATGGTAAGTAAAGAGTCTGATCAATTGATTGTAAGTACTCGGGATGTTACTGGTCTGTTCTCATCAGAAAAATGGGCAGGGGATCTTACAACACTCTTATTTGGAAATTGGAAATATGAAAGAGACGTTGAAGGAGGCTGAATTACAGTGACCAGGCGCGATTGCATACCCTAACAAATTCGTGACTATGAATAAGAATGGTGGCCACCACGCTCGCAACGATGCTTAATTTTGCGAGGTAATCACGTACTCTGTGGCCTCGGGCACCTTCATGGAAGCGAAGGAGTCAAGAATGGGGGACGGGACGGAATACGGAGCCTTCATCAAAAGTTGGCGGACAGGGGTGTAAAGTGTATCCGCGATACTTGCCCTGTTGGGTGGATCTGCCTTCACATCCTCCCTCAGCTTTTTCTTGGTGTCCTGATCGAGGTTTTTCCAGACAGCCAACCCAAAGGTGTTTGCGTCCGGGTCAGATTTCAGGTTGGTTCTGATCTGTGCCGCAATGATCTGCGAAAGCTGGAGTGACCTGTGGCCGTTTGGAGGAGCAGCTTCATAGAATTGCTCCATATCTGCGCGGCAGTCTCGATCGTCTGGCTGGCCGATGGCGGGAACGTCGCTGTTGGTACCCCCAGTTGGGTCATTTCTGGCCGACAGTGCAGCGAGATGGGCCGGCAGATGGTCGGGTTTCAACCCAGCAGCGAGGAGAATCCTTCGATCTGAACGACGATGAAAAGAAAATGGGCATGCGAAGATCCAAGAATTGGCAGAAGAGCAGCTTACCGAAATATTGCAGAACTTCCTGGCCCTCGGCTGTGTGATGGGGGAATATGAAAGGTCCATGATGCGTAGTCAACTTTGGGTCCTAATATGTATTAATTAGTCCTATTTTCTGAGAAGGATTAAAGAGACGATTCCTACCAGTTTCGGAACATTTGAAACGATAAAGGCCACCAGTGGTGGGATGACTAGATTCGTCACGGCATTCACAAAGAATGCTGGGACCGGAAGGGGGAGGAGACTGAGAGCGCGTTTCACGTAGCCATTGATCTCGTTGGCAATTGGGCCCTGCAAGTTGGCTTTAGCCCAATCCGTTACCTTGGATTTGACAAAGTCTGGCAGTAATTTCCAGACGATCTTGAACAAGTCACCCGCTGAGGGGAGGCCAAAGGTTTTGGCATTGTCTTCGGTGCTGTCATTGTCGCTGGCACTGCTATCGACGCCGTGGTTTCGGGAAACAACTCGGACGATCTGAAGCTGGTCAAGGGAACGGCACCAGTTCATCTGCGGATTGTCGGAATAAATCCGCGCGACATGGTACCTCGCGTCGTGCTCTGTGGGACAGGTCTGAGCAACTTTCGGATCGCTAACATAGGCACCGAGCTCGTCGTTCGTCGTGATACTGCTGAGGCCTATATGAGATGGTGAGGAGGGCAAGATCAAAGCGGAGCTGAATGTAAGTGTCTGACCGATTCCTTTTGTAGTGGTCATTTGGACAGAGGGTAGAACGGACTGCAGAAGTAAGGCGGGAGTTCTTGAGAAAGCTTGCTGAATAGGAAGAACCAAGGTCGAAGTGACGATGTCCGAGTCCAGCAGTGTCTTTAAATACCTTTTCAGACGAAGAACCTGATGCCGCGTCACCGAGAGTGTGTGCAGAGAGAACCGTTCACCCGGTGAGGAATATCCGAAGGAGTGGCTGCGAGGAGGGTCAGTGGGGATAAGTTTCTCCTTCAAAGAGCCAAAGTCTCTCACAGGGCCTGCCAAGTATCGATACATCAATATGATGAACCTTTCTGAATAGACATGAGTTGCGAAAGACCTCACCTTCTGACCCACGCCCCGGCGGACTTTTGTGAGTTGCGAATGATAAATTTGGATCCTTCAAAGAGCCAAAGTCTCTCACAGGACCTGCCAAGTATCGATACATCGATATTTTGAACCTTTCTGAATAGACATGAGTTGCGAAAGACCTCACCTTCTGACCCCCGCGCCGGACTTTCGTGAATTGCGAACGATGGAGAATTGTTCATTCCCAGGGGTTCTGCTTTTCCGAGTCGATCAACCAATCCCGTTTGATCGGACTGCATATGACAGGTGCCCCAGCTTGAGATGGAGATGGCTGTGGAAATGCAGTCCCTGCATTGCTCACACTCATCAGACGTGTGCCTTTCAAATTGGGGACCATAAATGACATGACCTTGAGTCCACTCGATCCCTCTAACTCGATCCATTGGAAAAGGGTGTCTGTTTACATAGTTTCCTATGACAAAACATGCGAGAACGAAGACTCTAGTCACTTCTCTGCCGGTAGACGCCTGAGTAAGTGGGCTGTCCTGAAGAAGTGGCCAGAGGAGGGAGCGGGTATGCCATTACGTAGATCCCACCAGGAGCAAATGGTCAGCACGTTGATGAGGGGTTGGATGACGAGAGGCGCGAGAGCGCGACATCCTTTTATTGTGACAGGTGAGAACGGACGGGGAGCAGAGAGGGGGGTGCTTACGGGTACGCGTTCTTTTCTGCGAACCTGTTTATCTCTCGACGATGGGCTCGTTTGTTGAAGGCGGAGGTCGAGGGAGTTCTGTAGCAAAGTGCTGCACAGCGCAGTCTGTTGCCTGAAGGCATGTAATCCTATAGAAGCCACGAAGGCTTCGCTGGGCTACGGTAATAAATAGAGCAAAAACAGATAATAAGGTTTATCAACCAAGTGCTCTTGAAAACGGACGCATCGGCAGTCGAGAACGCGGTGAAGAAGCAGACGAGGTTTGGACATTGAAGATCCAAAGATCCGTAAGACAGCGCAGGTGTGTTCCATTGTCCATACTATATGCACGTCTTCTAAGGCGGTTTCAAGTCGAGTCGTCGACAGTCTGAGTCTATTAGAACCAAAACCTGCACGGTCTTTCAGCGCGTCTGCTATCGCTAAAGCGTGTTTCCCGTTCGTGGTAACGATGTATTGAAACAGTACTTGACTCGCCAAGGTGTTCCAGCAGCGACTCAACACGAGTTTTGTGTTCATTACAGAGCGGAAGCGGTTGTACGCTGTTGTACGGTCGCGATTTGGTCGCGAATCGCGATGATGAGATGCAATTACGTCACGGGGTCTACCCGATCACGCGGTTTGCAGCAATCTGAATCTCCTCCTTCGAAGGCAACGTTCACTCTACGTATTCCAGAAATACGAGTCGCCAAACAGTGCCAGTACTTCTCTTCCTCAAGCAAAGCTGAAACGCTACAGACGCCGGTGGTCTTTCTGGGTCCCTTCGTCCAGGATTGATCATGACTCTGCGGGTAGTAGTTGGAGGCCAATTGGAGGCCGTTGCCTGCCAAAGGCAGCTCTAGATCTCAGCTGTGACTTTTGGAGCTATGATGAACACCATCGCACGAAAAGTCAACCTCTCAGACGCCTCAGTCTTTTCAAAAAAAATCCGGATGTTGCCCATCACGAGGCTCATTCTTCTTGAAATGTCATTTTCCGTTACCCAGTGCCTATCCACGTTCAGCTGAAGCATCATTTGGCTCATGCAGGCTTTCATATTCTTTGCTCTGGAGATCATAGTTGGCCTTACTGCTTCTAAGGCGACTCCTATGACCTCGTGTATTATGACCTGTTACCCCGGATCGAAGAGGAGCGTTGTCGTTGCCTAATGCACTGTTGACTTTCTTGATGTTAACGCGCGTGCGCATTTGCACGACCATGAAGAAGGCAGATACCCTGTAAAACAACAACGGTACTTCGACTATTTACTTCTTTTTACTCTAGATTTGTGTTACGAAAACCGATGACAGAATATAATTTTGATCGAATTACAACTATGTTTCTTGACGCGCTGCTCGCCATTGAGGCCTATTGAGGATTCAGAGCTGATGTTCGACAGCAAGTGATTACGGGATGTTCGCCATTACTACTTATTAATAAACATGAAGGAGATTTTACGGCTTTAAACCAAATTAGGCGGGGTCGCAGCGGGCCTTTTCAATGGGAGTAGCAGGTGCTGTGGATCATGTTTCCTCAATGTTTCCTCGTCGAAGTTAGGCGACTTCTTCCTGTCTCTAGTTCCTTGGTAATAGTTCTGAGTTACTTCGATATCAATTGCGCCAGTCAAAAAACAAAAGAACTTCAAGCGGGATACGTCTTTGCAGCTGGTGCAATAGCCATTCTATTTTTAACAGCATCGTCAGCCATTCCAAAAAAGTATAAAAACCTCGCCAGGATGCGTTTTATGTCTTTCACAACTTGACCTCGGTCTACCACCACCTCCACTCACTGGCATACCCGCCTTTGCGACCACGCTCTGCACCCTCCACCAGTTATCCTCTCCTTCATCTTCAACGGTTCGACATCCAACATCTTCGCGTTAACTTGACCTCGGTCGACCACCACCTCCACTCAAACCCGCCTTTGCAGCCACGCTCTGAACCCGCCCCCTCCACTAGGCATCCTCTTCTCCGAGACCATCTTCAAGGGTTCGACATCCGACATCTTCACACCGGCTTTGCAAGATATGGGCCACGGCGAGCTGCTCAAGGTAATGAAACGAAGTTACTAACTCGCCCAACAGGATTCTGGTTAACATCTCTGGCCGTGAAACTTCAAGGTAACTATGTTGTTCCTTTTTTGTGTATGTCGGGTGTGGTGTGGAGGTGGAGGTGCGCACGGGGTGCTCAAGCGACACAGCGGCTCTGTCGTGACGAGCAGTGGGCGGGGGTTGATCTCGCGGAGTACCAAGTGGAGGAGTCCGTTTGGCGAGAGGCGGCTTACCACGGGGGGCTGGGACGGTACCGACACCGTGAACCAGGGCAGGGGCCGTTGAGCGTTGGCATCCATGTCACCGTGAGGAGGCTGGACAGTCACACGCCTTCGGAGGGGGCGGGGTGCGGTGCTGGGCGACAAAGCGGCTCTGTCGTGACCGGCGGTGGGCGGTTGATCTCGCGGAGTAGTGGAGGCGTCCGTTAAGCGAGAGGCGGCATACCACGGGGGGCTGGGACGGTACCGACGCCGTGAACCAGGGCAGGAGCCGTTGAGCGTTGGCATCCATGTCACCGTGAGGAGGCTGGACAGCCACACGCCTTCGGAAAATCCTTTTTTTCTTCTTTCTTTTTCTTTCTCTTTTCACGGGGGAGCTGGGGCGGTTTCGGCCGTTGACCAGGGCAGGCGTCTTTCTACCTTGCTAGTTCTCTTGCGATCCTAGTTGTAGGACTCGCTGGAAACCAGCAAGCGATGAGAGTTTTGGATCACCGTTGAATAACACCAGGGGGACCACGATGATATATACGTAGCAGTTTGCGCATTGCTGTTATAAACTTCAGCCGTTCGCATGTACTTATTTCAAGACGTAGCCATACCTCGTAACACAAAAAACGTCGAGTTTGCCTGTTCAGCCAGATTTCTTGATCTCTTGTGTAAATTTCGAACGTCACGAAGAGGTTGTTGATAAAGAGATAATAACCTTGAAATCACCGAATCGCTGATAGCATATAGGAAGAAACAAGGCCCCCAAAAGGCCCTGTTATTTGAGTTGATAACCCATCTAAAAAATGAGGTAAGGTTAATCAAGACGACCCCTTTGTATAACCACCCGACAGACCTTTCCGTTGGCTTGTTTTGTTTCGAATACGACAGGCAGGGTGTGAAGGACACATGGAATGACCATAGTATTATGGTGCGGAATCTTGGTCGCATTTCGCCTTCAAATAAAATCTGCGAAGTTCTACGCGAATTGCAGCATTGTGATGTAGAAGGGGCGCTAAAGTTCCTCTATTCCCGACTTGCCAAGTTACACAGTAAACCCACGGCAGCCGCATGCTTGTGATGTTTTGGAATAGAGACATGGATGAAGTGGTTGAAGTGACTGTTTGTGTCCATCAATTTGAAATCACATCTTCAACGACGATGTCGATGAGTGACCCTATCTTCCAGCTATGCTTGGACTATATGCCCCCACAGTGCCCGGCGTTGACGAGATTTAGAGGCAGAGAATAGATTGCAAGTGGATCTACGGAGCGCCTATGGCGTGCGATGATGACATCCTCTTCGTGATTATCAGGTCAACCGGACCTTACATACCACTTGTCACTACTACCCCCACCGTCGAGCAGCGGTCAGGTATGGCCGGAGCTCATGCGTCTTCGTCCTCCCATCCTAGATATGGCTCAATTTCTGAACAACAAGATGCGCAAGTGGGTTTGCACCGCGGCCTCTCAGCACGTCAAGTCCAGATGATCGCCATCGCAGGAACCATAGGCACAGGCCTCTTCCTCGGGACAGGGCGTTCCTTAGCTCAAGGCGGGCCAGCTAGCATGCTTATATGCTACTCCATAGTCGGGTTTATCGTCTACGTTACCCTCCTACTCCTTGGAGAGATGGCAACGCAGTACCCTGTCGCAGGGTCATTCAATGCGTACACTACACGATTCTTTTCTCCGTCGTACGGGTTTGCGCTGGCTTGGAATTATTGGTTCAATGACGCCGTATCAGTCGCGTCGGATCTTACTGCTGCTCAGCTGGTTTTGCAGTATTGGACACCGTGGAATCCTTGGGTTATTAGTCTCCTGTTTTGGTTGTTCCTCGTTTCTGTGAACGCTACACACGTGAAGGCATATGGGGAGCTTGGTACGCGAACCCTCCGCTTTCAGTACAGCCCCTAAACAAGGTCATTTTTATTGCAGAGTACTGGCTTTCTTCCTTGAAAGTGTTCACTGTTATCCTTTTCATCATAGTCGGCATTTTCGTGAATGTTGGATTGAATACCGAACATCGGTTTATCGGAGTCAGTAATTGGCAGATTCCAGGCGCTCCTTTTGTTGGTGGCTTTGGAGGGTTTGCAAAGGTATTCGTTACAGCAAGTTTTGCTTGTAAGTCTTTTTTGGTGGTGTACGACCGCATATATTTACTTTTTGTCTAGTTGGGGGTACGGAAAGCTTGGGGATAACTGCTGGCGAAACGAAAAATCCGTCCAAAAACATGCCTAGAGTCGTTAAGCTGGTCTTCTGGAGGTAGGTTATATTGAGCTCATCAAAAACGAATATCAATACGATTGAAGTGTTTTTACAGAATCATGATTTTCTACGTACTGAGCATCTTGATAATTGGATTGAATGGTAAATAGTCAGCTATCCGATATCATACTGAACTGACTTACTTCAGTACCCTGGGACTATCCAAACCTATCTAACAGAAGCACAACCACTTCACCGTTCACCGTTGTCTTACAATTAGCAGGCTCAAGTAATGACCTTTTTACTTCACCTGATACTCTTACTAACTTCGTCTCAGCTGTCGCCGCGTCTTCCATGAATACCGTCATCCTCACCTCAGTCCTCTCTGCAGGGAATCACGCACTATTCGCAGGCACTAGAGTTCTTTATGGTCCGACCCTCACTTCTACCACAGTGAACGAAATTATTGAACGTTTACTTTCATCAGGTCTTTCGGTGACCTCGCCACCCCAAGCCCCTAAGATATTCTCATGGACCACGCGGAAGGGTGTACCCATTCCAGCCCTCCTATTGACGAGCAGCATCAGCGCGTTGTGCTTTGGCACCAGCTTCATTGGAAGCGGCGTATTGTGGGGCTGGCTCCAGAATATTGTTGGTGTTTCCAACCAGGTCAGTCCTTTTCGTTCTTCCATCTATGTGTCATTGTGAATCAAGCGCCACTGTACCAAAGATTGCGTGGTTATCCATCGGCCTCTCAAGCTTGCGTTTTCGGAAAGCATGGGTTAAGCAAGGACGCTCGTTGGACGATCTGAAGTTCAGTGCTTCCTGGACAAGGGGTTGGGGTCCACCTTTCGTCGTACGTTGGCCACCCTTCTTTGCTTCCTCCATATGTACTCACCCTTTCTGAAAATAGGTTGTAGCTGTATCAACACTCATACTCAGTAAGTCTTTCTTCAACGATTTCCTTTGCAAATATACCTACGTTTCAACTTTTGTAGTCCAAGGCTGGTCATCAGTGATTCCAGAATTTTCACTCGTCGACTTTATTTCGTTCTACATCGAGCTCCCCGTCATGCTCATCATGTTCCTTGCTTGGCTGTATCTCAAGTCTCCGTCATCATCGTCTCAAACCTCACATTCACATTCAAAATTAACGATAATAAGAAACGATGCAGATGCGTCTCAACCTCTGCTACCACAGGAGAGGCTAATAAACACGGACCTCATACCCCATCGAAAACACTGGTACAGCGATCTCGTTGACGTGGATAATGTGGATCTATTGCGAGACGAGTATGTCGATGAGGAAGACGACATTGTTGATGATGAGGAGAGGACGAAGCGGGTCAGTGGGAGGTTGGGAGTGTTGTGGACGGTTTACTATTGGGTTTTATGATACTAATGCATAGATATCTGCACGAATGCATGGACATACTGTATAATAAGCATTGGTTTCTGTTAGTTTGTTGACAATCTGTGTCGTCGAGAAATGAGCAAGGAACAGTTGAGGAAACCAAGGTAATTGGATGGGTATCTCTATGTAGGTTGAACGTTCATATTACTTACATATGTGATTACAAACACGAAGAAAAGGAACCGACTGTGAGATATCGGCGAACGAAGTCAAGGGGTGGGAGATGGGGAGTTGGGGGCTATAAAAATACGCTTACAAGTATGACGAGCCAATGGAATATGAAGATAAAAGTCACAAATTAGAAGAAAAGGCTCACAAAGCAAGCGCATAGATGCTAACCGCCGCACGAAACAGTGCACAGCCAGCAACAAACAAGGTCAGGACAGGCGCCAGACCCTTTACAGGGGGAATTCCTTAATCATCCGTCAATATCCCCTTGACTCCACCACTCTGCGTCCGGCCTCCATCTCTCGCGCGAGCGGTGTGCATCCTCTTTCCTCCCTTATTTGATGGATTCCTGGACCGCTCCCGAGGCTGGGGTGAAGTACACGGTTCTTCAGCAGGTGTTACTGGGAAGGGGTAGTGTTCTTTGTTGGATTGCTGTGAAGGGAGTCGAACGATGGGCACAGGTACCGGGATCTGTTTCTTCCCCTTCTTGCTTTTCTTTGTGCTCCCGTTCGACTTGCTCTTGGTCAAAGCCGGAGGAGCAGGGGGAGGCGATGGTGGGTCGTCCTTTTCTGGTACTGCTGGTGGTGGGAGGGGCCCGGCGGGAGTTGGCGTAGGCAAGGAAGGTTCTACCCAATCATCCTCGATATCATCATCGAATGTCTCGCCTTCATCCTCGGGGTGGAACTGAAGATCGTCGTCGTCAAACGATTCCCCGCCTTTCCTTGGATCGATCTCGATGATGTCGAACCTGGAGTTGGGGCCTGGTGTGACCGGATCAACGGGGTCTTCCTCCGTGTCGATATCCTCACTCTTGCCTCGCTCACTTCCCCCAGGGTTACTAGCACCTGCACTTGAATTTGACGCTGATCTTGAACAGGACTCGAAAAATGGCTCTCCCTCCGCATCTTCCCCTTCCATATCCATATCCAAGTCATCAGGTTCCGATATTGACTCCAATCCCATGTCATCGTCGTCAGAACCTGAAGGCCACGTCGGAGGTTCGTCCTGAATGGAGAAAATAGTCTTTGGAAGCTGCAATTAATAAAGTTAGCGACTTTCAACTACAGAAAGCAAAACACATACTTCTGCAACTCTTTTCTTGAAATCCCACCATTCTGCCTCATCCCGACACAAGAACCCGATGAGCATACTTGGGTCCAATCCGCTTAGAGGCATTTTCCTGACACGCTCACAATGGAAAGTCCTCAGCTCCGTTGCACTGTAAGCTGAACAATAATGCTCCTGAGCTGGATCGAGTCCAGTATCACGTCCACCCCCGAAAGAGATACCATTCAACTCCCGATGGTCCATGTCAGAGGAGGAAACCATCGGAGAGCCAGCTTGACTGGCACTTGCAGAGCGCCATCGACCGTGGAAAGAAGATGGTGACTTGGAGAGGGAAGAGTCAGTCGATGATGTAGAGAACTGTTGTTGAAGGGGGG
Organism: Laccaria bicolor S238N-H82; assembly: GCF_000143565.1. Lineage (NCBI taxonomy): Eukaryota > Fungi > Basidiomycota > Agaricomycetes > Agaricales > Hydnangiaceae > Laccaria > Laccaria bicolor. The sequence continues at coordinate 369,144 of NW_001889906.1, forward strand.
AGGGTGAAACTGGGGCGTGGTATGAGAAAGTTGAAGAACCTGTCCTGACTGAGGACGGTGAAGTTGGTGCGCGTTGATGAGTTGGAGAGCGAGCATGTCGGTAGTTGAAGCTATCTCTGTCTGACTCGGGTGTTGATTCCCGTTGTTGTCCAGGTGAAGGAGCAGGACGGAGTGGGATGGCAGGTCGAGTGTTGTGAGGGTCAAGGTAGAAGAGGTTGTCTGCCTGAGAGCCGACAAAGTAGTATGATGAGCTGGGACGGCCACCAGCAATGCCCACAGATTGTGGGAATGTGTACAAGAGCTGCGCAAATGACATTAATGATGAGATTTCCAGATGTATGCTCAAAACACATACCTTAATGGTTTCATAATAAATAGGATTTACACCTTCAATACCCAGTCTGATGCCCAATAAGAGGAGTACAGGTCGATGACCCCAAGTGGTAGTTTTAATCCGTCTTGGGGACCGGCTGCTCATTTCTCCATGGGAGACAGCAAAAACGTCGGATTGAAAGAGTGTGCCATCAGTAGCAACGGATACGCCAAGGCCAGACTCAGGGAAGGAATTTACCAGTGTCCTAGAGTCAACATTAGGTTACGCAGTAAACATGGAAGGGAGAAACATACTTAATGGCACCAGCAGCGACACTTGGGCCAAACCACTGCCCAACATCAGTTCCAAACTCTTTTCCAGCCAAAGCCATCCGATGCACACTAAACGGAGCTTCAGGCGCAGGGGTATCCAAGAACCACGTCACGATCTGCACATAAGTCGCATAATCCGCAGTTTGCACAGGATACGGAGGTCGTCGCCAATCTAATCAGGAAGAAAATGTAAGCGCAAAGAGACTGACAAATGAACCAAACACAGTACCTCGTCCCAAATGCATGTGTACAAGTGCATTCGCCAATAAACTCTGCCCAGTCCTCAACATACATCCCCATCCCGTATCACTCGACCACGTCTTCTCCCCACCCCAATTCCACGGCCGCGTCTTCACAGTCGTTGGGCTATTAGCAATTTCAGGGGCAGCATCGCCACACAGATCCGCCAAACGCGTATCCTTGATCGGTGTTGGGAAATGCGAACGGTAAGTCAACCAAATCCTCGAAGTAAAATCAATATAAAACACCGGGGGCCAATTAGCAGCGGGATTGTGAATGTGTTTCGTCGAGCTGGAAGCTTGGGACGGTGACATATCCGTGCTTGATGCAACTGAGGATGTAGAGGACCGGAACGATGGCGGAGAACCGGAGTTACGACGCCCTGGAGGGCCAAGGTTCATTGTGGGCGACCCAGCGCGAACGACGTCCGGGGTGCCAGAGCGCGTTGATGGTGGAGGGGGCTCGTACCCCGGGTGTTGAACACCCAAGAGCCAAATAGGTTCTGAACACTTGTCTGGAAGAGCGTCACTGTCAAGGAGGTATCGCATAGCCTTGTCCAAGTGGCCTTTCCCGTGTTTAGCAGCCGTTAATAGAGCTGACGCTTTGCTTTTCGGCGAGGCAGATGATTGGGATAGTAATGAGGGGAGGGACAAGTCGGTGGTGGACGTGCTGAATGTGTTGGCGAACCATCCAGAAAGTCGGGTTGGGAGGTCGCCAATGCGTGAGGCAGAGGAAGTAGAAGAGTAGAGTGTAGCGTGGGCTTGTAGTTCGGAGGTAGAAATGGCAGGCCGCTCGGAGCGGGTTCGAGGGCGGGGTATATTGACGGGTTCTACAATTACAGGTGGATCATCCATCTCCGCTGTGGTGTTATTCCCATTGTTGTTGGTGGTGTTATTGGTGTCTGGAGGAGTGTCCGATAATCGTTTGGACTTGTCTTCCTTGTCCTTCTCCCTGATTCCGAGAAATTTGCTGCCTTTGCGAGGGGTCTTCGTTGGCGCCGTGGTAGGTTCCGGAGATGCAAGGGCGGAGCTTCCGCTGGCGAGGCTGCTTGTACTTGTGCTTCCATTAGGATCCATCAACCCTTTCGCCCGATCACGAGTGGACTGCTTCTGAAGGAATTTGGGAAGTTTGGATGGGGCATGATTCGGAGGCGGTGTAGACGGGGATGATTGTCGTGAGTTCTTGTTTGACATGAAGAAGCAAAAGTAAGGGGCTGAGGAGGGATCGACAATTAGCGGCTGTATGTGCATACCACAAGATAGCTTACTCGTTAACGTAAATGAGGTTGAGTCGTGGAGGGATCCTGCTACCTCGTGGCTCAACTTGTGAGGTTTGACTTGAAAACGGTCTAGTCAGTAATGGGACGATGATGGAATTCAACGGTGGCAGGGTGCTGCGAAGGATGTAAACCAGCCAGGGATACATGAGTAGAACGATCACGACGGAGTGATGGTCATGTGTCCGCCAGCAACGGTGTAAAATGTATGAGACAAAACCTCACCTTCAAAACACAATTGATGTAGGATGAGTCGTTGCGTCGAGCCTCTCCTGGCGATGGCTACGACAAATGAGCAAGCTCGTTCGAGTGGTGGCGAAAACTAAAGGACGTATCAGTCAGCATCGTCAAAGTAAAACACCATCAGTACGAATCAAGAATAAGAGCAAAGACATGTAGCTCAACCGCCAGATCCGTTACACAACTGCATGAAACACCTCCTATAGTCGAAATCAGGCTACTTCCGTAAGCACCCCGCATTATCTTCATCCAGCATCTCCCCCAAACTAACAAGATCTCAATCCGGAACGAAGCAACGACAACCTACCTTCAATGGGGGCCTTGGTTTTGTAAACAACGCAGCGCCAAGTGCCTTTTGAGGATCAAAAGTGGAGGATGTCTTCCTGCCTGCCGAGATAGTTGAAGAGAAAGGTTGAGGATCCGAGGAAACTGCAGCGTCAGCGCGGTTATTTATGTAGAATCGCGCATCTTGCACAACGCAGGAATGTTCTCACCAACCCAGTGACAGCGAATACGCCAAAATCGTCGATGTTCGGATTACTTAAGGTTCGGGACACCCCGTTTCTAGGCTGATGACGTTTTCTCCTGCTGGATCACCAGCTAAAGTGGTGTGGAGAGAAAGGTCAACAAGGCGAAATAAAAATGTGAGCCTATGGGGGGGGAGTATACGTGGCGGAAGGGGAATGGGAGACGGTGAAAATGGTGGGTTGGTCGTCGCCCGTGACAGTGATAACCTTGTTTGGATGTTTGTCATGACACAACCGCCACAAAATAGCCGACTCATTCTGTTCTAGCCGGGGAACAGCCTGGACACTCTGCACGAGGCCACTCGCTTTTTCTTCTTCTTCAATGCAGGATGTTTATCGGAGTGCACATAAAAAAATTATGCGGGACTGGTGTAACAGCTAACGAGGTATCGATAGACCAAATTTCAAAACGCTCCGCTTAGTGATTTTGTTTACTTGTGGAGCCTCAGGGTATGTGCAAATAACCTTACTGGGAATCTATGACTATATATGCAACAAGTGAGAAGGGGCGGGAAGGCAATGCCCGCCAAATGGCTGGCCGTAGTTGTTTGGTCAGCTCCAAAAGTAAATAAAATCACTAAGCGGAGTGTTTTGGAATATGGTCTATCGATACCTCGTTAGCTGAAATATGTTGGCAATGAACATTTCAAGTCAGGTATGACCGAATCCCGTCTTTGTGATGTGAATAAAATCCTAACGGGCTTTTATTGTAGATTAAGCACCAAAAAGTAACTCTCGAGTCTCGACAGAGCTTAGTGACCTTAACATCCCGCCATCTGTAGTCCCGAAGTTATTTCCATGTCAAAAGCGCTCCCCGAGGAACTTACAGTTTGATGCAAAACCCTAGACACCTCCCCGAAATTTCTGAGCTCCGCCTTGCTTTGTGCAAACAACCTTTCGAGGGAGGAGGCAGGCGCGGATGACGCAAGTCCTCCGCCAACTCAGGGTATATGTAAATGGAGTGCTCCATGCTCCAATCGAGGCAAGGGGGTGCCGGCATTGAAAAAAAAGACCCGGGGTCGATTTTTTTTTTAAGGTGACCTTGAGGTGGACTAACTAACTAACGTAATCAGGAACGTGTCTATATATAGTAATATGACATCATTTGTGAGCGCTCTCCCCACGTTTTGCACAAGTTGTGCAGGCACAATTCCGGGGTGCTTGCACATGTTCCACACTTTTAGATGGAACTAGGCATATAACGTGAGTTGGAAAATCACTCAGTTCTCATAATACAATGTACTTACCCAGCGTTTCTCGCACACCTTGTTTGCATATGAGAATTTGATGAGGATACACGGCTACCACAATCTGGACAGATTGCGAAGCCCTCCATGGCATCAAGAACAGCTGGCTCTGTCTCAATGGTGTGATACATAGAATGAAACCAATGTTAGACATACTGTAGATTTTAGGATATTGTTGGTCAACGGTAATTCAAGTAATGTCAAAAAAATGCCCAAATATGGCAGGAATTGATGAATATCTTATATCATGGTGCCTGATGGCCTCTATTGGAGCTGTATTCCTCCCAGTACATTCTGTAGTTACTATATTATGCTGCAAAGTACTCAACTTAATGATTGAAGGCCCTCTGCCCAAGGTGTCCTTTTTTTTTTTTTCACAGCCTGTGGCTGGACTAACTAACCGGGTCCCGGTACGGGATTCCCGGGCCGGCACCCCCTTGAATCGAGGTTATGATGATACCGACCTGGGCCAAATGCGGCTGTTTGCACAAAGCGAGGCGGACACCAGAAATTTTCGGTGCCTAGGGTTTTGCATCTAGCTGTAAGTAAGAACGTGTTCCTTCCACTCAAACACGACATTTACCCTCCTACCATTTCAAGGGACGTGGCCAACATCGATCATAGGGTGGCCTAACACGCTTTGTCCACCCATCACTGACACCCACCATTATTGGTTGGAAACCTGAGCCACTCGCATTGTTCTCTGGTGATCATGTCTATCATTTCGGATATAATCAACGGGACTCTCAGTACGGATCACTACATGTCCACCTGGTGGCCATGCAGCACCTCCTGCAACCAGTCCACCGTGGCCAGTAGGTGGCTTAATCGTATTCCACATTCTCCTCTTTATAAAGGCGCCTCCATCTCCTTTCTTTTGTCACCGTTGCTCCCTGTCTTTGTCTCCCCCCTTTTCTTTGTGGCGCTCAACGCGTATATGAACCCGCCATCGACAATAAAGACCGCCAAATTAATAGCAATCCCCCGCACACGACTTCAACGACGCTTTCCCATTTCTCTTCCCTTCAAGTTTCCTTGGAAGATGAACTCCCCACATTTTCTCCAGCGTGTCATGTCTTTAGGAGACGCCTCAAGAATTCTCTACGACCAGGAGGACGATGCCGATTCGTCCACCGACGTTGACTCTTCGGACGAAGTCACGCTCATATCCCACGAGCCACTTCCACTCCTCCCAAAGCTAAACAAGTTTGAGGACCACCCACAGTTCTTGAAACCGCTGTACCCTACTCCAACCCGTCAACGCTCTTTTCCAGTAAAAATTCAAACCCATCAGGTTCATCCACACCTCTCCCAACCTAACCTCCTCACTAACCCCTCGGTCAAGTCAATCTACGCACGAAAAATCCAACCCACCGCTCCCTCAAACCCGAACCCAACGCCCTCCACGTACACAGCTCCCCAAAACAGCCACCCCTCCGGCTCTCCCTGGCTTCCCTCCGCCTACCCGCGCAGTCCCGCCGAACCGCACTACCACATCCTCCCTGACGACCTCTCATCCCAAAACACGGCACTCTCCCCGCCTCCTTGGCATCAGGGAGGGAAGGTGTCTTACGAACGTCTGGATCATACATTTTGTCCGTGAGTGTTCATCTGTCTTATCTCATTGTTCCAGATTGAGCGAAAGCTTACTTTCAATTGTGCACTAGGATCCATCACGCAGCTCAACCTTGTTGGTCATGCGATAGGGCTCGCAACGGCTATGCCAATGAGGAGTTGAGATTTCCATTTTGATCTTTTTCTTCTATTCTGTTCAACTTGATCAATGTACGACAATGGCAAGACTCTTTGACTAGATGCCCACAACTACTTACTACCCGCTCGATCAGAATCGTCGAGCGTATATCATTATCTGTACTTATACTCATCATTGTACACTTTCATCCAATTACGAGCCACTTGACAATGTACCCATCCCAAGCGTACCAATAGACTCACAATTTATACGTTTGACGAATCGAAAACAACGCATCCTTTTCATGCTCACTACGTAGACCCTCAACAAGTATTTGCAAGACCCCAAGGCCTACCTAACCATACACAGAGCGAATTTTACCTTTCAAGCAGCCACACAAGTCACTATTTATACAACTCCTCCTTCCCTGTCCTCACCCCCTTGCAGGAACCGCCTGTCCCTGTCCCTGCCCACCCCTCCCCGCAGGTCCACCCCTCCTCGGACGCCCACCCCTCCTCCCATACCCTCCCCATCCACCCACATACGCTCCAGGGCCCATAAGCCCCACACCCCCAGGCTCCCCAAAAGTAGCCACATTCCTCTCCCTCTCCTCTTCCCTCCTATTCCGGCCCATAGCTCCAAACCCACCACCTCCCCTCCTTCCCCTCCCACCCCCATGCCCGCCATTCATCGCAGGCGGGGGAGGGGTAGCCGCAGATGAGGATAAAGAATCAAAGAACGATTTCTGCGGATTATAAGCAGCAGCTGCAGCTTTTTCCTTCTCCTTCTCTGCGCTTGCTTCTTTCTCTTTCTCTTTCGCTTCGCCGCCTTCGCTGCTGCCCTCGTCTACCGTCGACGCAGCTGCAGAGCTTCCGTTGACACCAGGAGACAAAGCAGCTTTATCAAACTTTGCATTGCTACTCTCGAAATCGAAATCCGTAGTGGGGACTTTGATATGCTCAGCAGCGTCTGGGCGAGGACCGCGGCCTCGTCGGCCACCTCCGCCTGCTCCACGACCACCATGCCCATGCCCGTGAGCACCGCGTGCAGAGACAGCCGCAGAGGTATCTGCACCGACACGAAGGTCGCCCAGGGCACGTTCTACAGTTTCCAAGGACGCAGCAGCCGTATGCACGGGGTTGGGCGCGCGTCGGGGCTGTTGGTGCCCGCCACGGACTGCAGCTGCGGCGGTTGCTGGGCCGGAGGATTGGGACTGTGGGAGGACGACGGCAGGCGTGGGTGTTGCTGCTTGCTGCGGTTGACGTGGTTGGTAGCCTTGTTGGGCTGGTGGGACGTGGGGTTGTTGTTGGAGAGGCTGTTGAGAGCTGGGTGGAGGCGCGGCAGGCGCTGCGGGTGTTGGGTATGAGGAGTACGATTCGGGAGCGGCGATGGGTGGTGCTGAAGCCTGTAGAAGAGGTTGTTAGTTGACGTATTGCAACATGAATGATTTGAAGAAAGGGTAGGGGATCAGAAGGAAGGCAACGGAAAATTCCACATGGGGTTTATGCGCTCTCGGTATGTTTTATGTGTTTAACATCCGTAAATGGCTTCATCATATGTAGTTTGGGGTATGGGGTAGAGAAAGAGATGACACGCACCCCAATGACAGCTGGGTCGTCATGGACGTTGCGACGTTGCTGCTGAGCGGGTTCATCCACCGCTAAATCCTTGACCTCTGAAGCACGGAAGATGATGTATTGGTAGGGTTCTTGCACAGGAGGTATGAACTCTGTTGGAGGTCTACATTGTGTGCATAAGCGCGAAACTCCGCACACGTTGCCAGAAGGCTACTCACCGCCGTGACTCGGTTCCCATAGAATACACTACATCAATACAAGCTCATTAGATTGTGCAACATATGATCAAAGAAAGCTGCTCACCATTTGACAATTGGATAGTCGAGGCAGCAGGATCAATACCCGCTAAAATGCCTCTATAACGAACATCTGAGTGAGATATGAGAGATATAGGTTTGCTATGGTAACGAATGAGCCAAGAACCCGTCAACAACGAGAGAAAAAGACGTACCCGATAAAACTAAGAGCCATTCTTCGAAAGCCGTAAAGAAAATGTGCACAATAACGTGTTGACGTGTTTTGTCGTTCAAACTCCGACCGAGGGTTCAGCCAAACAGGCGCAACGCAAATTCTTGACGAGCGAGACCCTTTACCAAGGGTTATAGACGACTGGGAAGCTCAATTCTGCGATGCGAACGGCCGGGACGATGTAGAAAGCACCTCATAAACCCGGGGACTTAACCCAGCTTTAATCGAAGGCATGCAATCCCCACGACGAGTCGGGGCCAGGACACAGCTGGACTGGAGGGCGTAGTCTTTCCCTCAAACCATTGTTCACTCTTTTCAGAGTGCACCTACGGGAGCCGTGATGGGATTTTTGAACGAGCGGTATGTATGAATTATCATGCAGACGCCCAGTACGGGATCCTCACTCCACTCAACTCGAAAGGTTATCTACGCAGTCCCAGAAATCCTCCGTCGTTCAGTCGAAGAAGCACAGATCGAGGACCTCGTACAAGTGGCAGGAGCAGTTCCTCGTCCGGATGTTACAGAGAGCCGATGCTGAGGTTGGCATGTTGAAACCACTTGCCACAGAAGTGGTAGAACCACTCTAGTCAGCGTGAAAACCACAAGCAACGCAGCCAGCGACGCGAGATCTGGCTATGGCACGGATATATATTGTCCGGAACGGCGGATATGTGAAATCTACTAGACGCCCCACAGAGTTCACAGGTGGTCTACGTCGCTCCAGCTCTCTTTAATGTGATCGGCGCAGTAATGGCTGGGGGGTTGAGAAAGGCAATCTGTAGGTTCTGACACAAATGGTAACATGGTATTTGCTATAACGGAGACCACGAATAATTGCAATTTCTTGTTTTATCTACAAAAAACCTGATCACTCAGGCTTACAATGCAGGAGCCAGTAGGTTACAAACACTCAGTACATTTCTCCTTCTCAGAATGACTCAGTACGTCAGGAACTTGGTAGTGTTTTTCGCATTTCTCCAAATCGCACCCTCCGCAATGCACAGTCCTCTCATACGAATGCGGCGGTACCACAACGCAATCCGCAAACACCACCTGCGCGGTCACACAGGCGCAATTGCCTCTGGCCGTGCGGCCGTCAGGCAAAGGCGGATTTCCCGCCTCCAAATAAGAAGCGATCAGCTCACGGATCTCGGTGTCGTCCACGGCCAACAAGTTTGGCTGGAAGCCACAGGCAACCACATCTTCGATGAAATCATCCTCACTGGCAACAACATTGTCAAACGGTACATGACCAGTGTAGAGCTGCCAGATTGTGATTCCGGTCGCGTACAAATCATCGGCCTTGGCTAGGGGCGCCTTCCACATGACCATACGGAAGGGGGAGACGTACTGCGACGTAGAGCCAAGCATGCCTCCTTCCCTGCCCTCGAGAGCGGCGCAACCAAAGTCACAGAGGAGGAGACGAGAAGTGGTTTTGTCGAGTATGAGATTGCTTGCTTTGATATCGCTGTGTATGATTCCTTTTCCGTGAAGACTGGAAACTAGCTGCGTCAACTCTTTGATAAGGTGTTCGGGCGGTGGAATGGTGCCGGGTGGTGGTGGTGGTGGTGGTGGTAAGTTCATGAACGGATGAGGGTCCTGTGAAATTGCGATTCCCAAAGGCATGATGATGCCGCATAGAGTTCCCCTCAGGTTTACCCGACCAACAGGTTGAACCGCACAGTCACCGGCTAAGAGCATCATGGAGAATTCCCTCTCTAGCGAACGAACGCGGTATTGCTCCGGTTCTTCGTCGCCCTTCTGCCCATTCTCAATTATCTTAACGAAATAGACCCCATCGTATATCCAAATAGACCTCATGTTCGCCTCGTAAATCGACCTCGACCTCTTGGGTATTATGTCTGCCTTTTCCTTGATCATTTGGTGGGCTCCGGACTGCTTGAGAGGTAGGGTGAGCGCTGTGCTCCTCGAAGAGAATATGGAACTACACACCATTTGAGAACAATTACAGGGAGAGTGGACGGGCGAAGGTGAAAATGATACGATAGACCGGAAATAATGTACCCTCGCAAAGTCTCGATAGGAACGGTAAAGGAGTAAGTTTCAACTTTCAGATAGGTATAGGCTCCGTGGTATTTGACACCGGCCTTGGTGTGCAGATAAATGATTCAAGGCCACAAGATGGGATGATAATAGGACAGATTGAAGCTGGGCTCCCTGTCGAACGTGGTGAGAGTGGGTCCAGAGGATAGCGCGGTGCAGGGTAGTAAACGATGATCGATGTCGATGGAGAAAAAGGAGTTGGAAAGGAGTACTGCCAAGATGGATCAGCATCGTGGTACTTATAGAGGGTAGTAGCGCTGATATCTGAGGTCAACATCCTGTCAACGAGATCAGCGAACTTGAGCTTTGTACTTAAGTAGATGATGGACGTTTGATGCATTCCTTAGTATGGCAACTGGGTTACTTAGGTAGGTTATTCCAAGACCACGACCTGTAAACCCCTCAAAATCCCCTGCTGTCGTTCTGCACTCACCCATTTGTTGACAGATTCAAATGCCTGTGCGTATAGTGATTGAAAGTGCCAATGGCATTTGTCATGCGACGAACATATGGATGGAGATAGAAGCAAGGTGGAAGGATGAACTGCCACTGTCAGGGGGCGCCGGGTGGTCCGTTACTAGCATTGGTAAAGCATATGCAATACTTGTGCAATACCAATGAGCCAAGGTGACTAAAATAACTGCTTACAGGTCTCCGGAGCGACTATTCTTACGAAGATGGAATGATCTTGGAATGATCCAATGCTTATCAACTCATCCATCTCAAAAGCCTCAAATACCTCTCCTCCAAGCTCTTCTCCATATCTCATTTCAAAGTACCAACCCAAACTATGGCCGAACAACAAAAAGCACTTCTCCTCCCCGTCAAACTTGGCGAATTCACTTTGGGAACCACCCAAGTCTACAAGCCCGGCCCAGGCGAATTGCTCGTTAAGAACAAAGCGGCGTCACTCAATCCGGTAGATTGGAAGGTCCGGAAGTACCACGCATTCATCAAAGAGTACCCTGCTATCCTCGGGTTGGATATTGCAGGAGACGTAGAATATATTGGTGAGGGGGTCACTGGGTTTTTGAAGGGCGACAGAGTGTGCGTAGCAGCCCGTTACGCTATAAGTACTTCTTCGAACTTATCTTTTCTACAGTCTCTCACAAGGCCAATTTGAACGCCAATGGGGTGGTTTCCAGCAGTATGTCAAGACCACCGCCGTCACTACCACAAAGGTAAGGAAACATTGGCTTCTTCATGTAAAAAATTTTCATCCATTTAATTTTTTTAGATCCCGGAAAATATTTCCTATGAACAAGCTGCAACGATTCCACTTGCCCTGACGACGGCGTACGCGGGACTCTATAGTAACAAGCCAAACGGGGGAGGGTTAGAGGCTCCTGTTGAACCGACTGCGGTAGGAAAGTACGCTGGCTCCCCAATCGTCGTCCTTGGAGGATCAAGTTCCGTGGGACAATACGGCAAGTTCTTCCTATATAACACGTACACGTCGTTCCTGATCTCAGTTTTTCTCCAGTCATACAACTCGCCAAACTTTCGGGATTCTCACCCATCATAACAACGTCCTCCGTCAAACACACGGAATACCTCAAATCACTCGGCGCAACACATGTCGTAGACCGCAACTCACCTCTTCTCGCGCAAATCAAGGATATCACAACGCAGCCGATTCTTTTCGTATACGATGCTATTTCGGAAAGGGACACGCAACAGGCGGGCCTGGATATCCTTGCAGCTGGCGGCACTATGGTGACGGTGTTGCCCGCCGTCGGTTCACAGGTTGAGGGTAAAGAAATCATACACGTTGCGGGATTGTTGAAGGCTCCTGCGCATTTGACATTGCTGGAGACGCTTTACGGCACGAAGTTGTCTGGCTGGCTGGAAGAAGGTACAATTAAGGTAAGCTTTATATACTTCCGATGGGACATAACAAGCTCACTTACTTACTCGTATGGCAGCCCAACCGTGTCGAGTATCTTCCAGGTGGACTCGGAGGTATCGTCGCTGGCCTGAAGCGAATGGAGGACAATGAAGTGTCTGGTGTGAAGCTTGTCGTTAACCCTCAGGATACGGAATAGAGAGAATGGCCTTCGCTAATACCCTAACTTGACTATATCCTATTGAACATTCATACCCATTCTAAGCGAGATATGTAACCGTTGCATGGGACCGACATCATTGATTTCTCACTGCGACAAATTATCGGGTGCTGAGACAAAGGTCACGATTTCTTTTCTCACCTTCGAGTCGGACAAACTTGAACATTATTGGGCACTGGGACAAAAGTGCTCCTCAACGTATAGGTGAGCGAGATCAGCTGGATGTACGTGCTCGGTGATGAAGTGAACACAGGCAACGCATTGTCAGGGTAGCAATCAGTGCTTTCTTGCCTTGTTAAAACCCAGAACACGTCGCTCCTCCCAAAAATGTGTGAAACACTCCCGGAGGAACTCCTTCATCAAATCATGGCCATGTGCCACTTCATAGACTATGAGGCGTTTGCACATCGATCCCCTGAACAATTGTTCGCCCATCGTAAAGAGACTGCCCGTCTGCTTCTTGTTTGCCAACGTTGGCGGCGCGTTGCGACTCCACTGAAATACGAAATGGCCATTGTCACCTCTGAAGCCGAGGCCAGCGTCTTGGCCACTATCCTATCTCGAGGTCGAGTCGGTTCATATGTCAAAAAACTCCGGATAGAGGGCGGATTTGGCCGGGCTCTACGCACAATTCTTTCCAAGGTCCCAAATCTCCTGTACATCTTCATCTCTCTCGATATTTCCTCCGAGGCGAAAGTGGCTGGGCTATGCGCTGGTCTCAAGCTAGTAAATCCTCAATACCTCGTCCTGCGCGATCGGCGCGTCCTTGGGAATCAAACAGTGCGTTCTGTTGTTGATACTCTGATTACATGCATGAAAACCCTCTGGACGAACGTGGTAAGCAGTGTTTCACCCATCCGCGACTCTGTACCGACTCTCTTAGATATCATATGATCATCCGTACGACGAATGGGTCTGGCTTGGCCAAGAGTTTGACAATCGCCAATATTGCGCACGAACACAACGTGCAAGGGACCTCGCAAGAGCTCTCGTCCACATACCAAAGTTACAGATCGTACACGTTCCGCGAGCGTATTATACCAGCGAGTACGATGTGGTTTTGAAAGCCGTTAAGAATCCTTCCGTCCAGAGGATTATTAGTTGGATGCCCTGGCAAGACGGCTTTATCGTCCCTTTGGACAGATACCCTCGACTTCGCGATATTATCTACCTCCCGCTCCCAGGACCATGGTTGCGACCCACGTACGCTGCCATTGGCCAAGGTGATCCTGCGTATGTTTGCCCTTATACTATTCTTTGCTGCTACTGAGTCAATTCTATTTAGCTCCCTCTTTCCGACAACTTTTGGGTTTTGTACCCAGCCACACAAGCTTAAGAGAACGTGGTCGGATCGATGGTCGGGTGATCGATGGTATTGACCTGTCACCAACTTCTTTCCATTTCAAAAGCACTTCTGTCGACTCCTCTAGGGCATAACAAAGCAAGGGCTATAATATAACTCGAACAAAAGGGAGGACAAGGAGGAAGAATGTAGCTAAACCTCGAGCCCTCCAAAGATTTTCTCCTCGCGAATACAAGCGGCATGCGCAGCATACTACATGATGGGCCAGCATATCATACATACTTACATTCATAAGGTAGAGCAAATCAAGTATCCATATCAACATCCTTATTTTCCGTCTGTGTACTGGTTTCTCCCGTCGCTTGTTCAACCCCAACACTCCCAGCAGGCCTCCATACATTTCCAGCAGTAGCTTTCCACAAACGAATACGACCATCGTTGCCTGCAGACGACAATACCGTACTTTCAACACCAAAATCAACAAAGAGACAAGAGAAGAGCGCGCAAGACCTCGTACCCAGTGATGTTCCATTCCACTCTACCAACAGCCGACCTAAAGACAAATTTCGATGAGACGGCAAGAGAAAAAAACGGAGAGAAGCCTACTTGTGATGATCAAAGTCAGCCACAGACGCAGCTGTCCATTTCGCAGCTTCGTGGTCGCCTTCCGCTGCGTCGTCAGATCCGGGTTTGACTTTCCATATCCTCACATGGCCATCCCGCCCACCAGTGGCGATGAGATGGTAAGACCTCCCACATAAAGGGGCCCATGCCACTGAGGTAATGGCGTATGCGGTTGAGGAGGGCGTATTAGTTGTTTCTACTGCTGTAGAGGTCTGCAGTGGGTTGACTGGTGCTCCTGTGTTGGAAGCAGATGAAGAGGGTGTGGCGTCGAGGGTGAGGAGGGTATTTGACCGGCGAGCGTTGATTTGAATGATCTGAGAGAAGACGATCAGCCAAAGGAAAGGAGGGAAGGCTTGGGGAGGTGTACCTTTATGGTCCCACTTGTCCCACATCCAGCGGCTATCACTTCTCCCCAATACCGATCTTTGCACCACGACAAACACCACCCACCATCAGCCTCGCGGTTTCCTATCCCTGGACGGGCTAGAGGCGCAGAGCTTCCTGTGCCTTGCTGCAACCCTTGTTGTAAAGCCTGCGCTACAAGCGAAGCAGATGCACCATCAAGTGTTGCGTGAGTTTGCGTTGGCGTAGCGAGTGCGATGGTGTGCGTCTTTGAAAGATAGCCGGGCGAAGGTCCTGAAACGACGGTCTGGACATCGATTTCTTCCACGAGCTGCCAAGATGTAAGTGAGGGCTGTTCGAGGCATTCGTGTATCCTAAGGATGCTATCAGAAGCAATTGAAGCCTAGTAGAGAAAAATCAAAATCAGACTAACTGTCATGCCTTCCATGGGTATGATTTAGAGATAGACCCACCAATTTCAACCCAAAATGATGCGGTGCGAATTCTACCATTCTGACAGTTCCTCTAGCATCAGGCAAAACAGCCCTTTCTATCCACCTTGAAGATGATTGCCCACCCGCGTTTGCATTTGTCTGTTGGTCCGCCGCCGCCGCTGGGGCCGCTTGCTCCCACACCTTCACTGTACGGTCAAATGACGATGAGGCAATGATAGAGCCGAATTCGGGATGAGCCCAGCTGATCTTAGAGACAGCGGCATCGTGAGCCTGAAATGGCGAGACACTTTGAGCTTGTTGCCAGGATATTATCCGTAAAGCCAAAGAATACCTTCCAGTCGTCCTCTGTGCTCCATGTTCCGTTGGCTTCATCTAGTTGCCATATTTTGATTCTAGCACATCATTTAGACCAACTATCGAGATAATTGGGCTCAAATACTACTTACCGCTGGTCCAGGCTACACGTCGCGAGCCTCAAGCCATAAAAATCGTACGACGCGTCAGTTACGAGGTCGCCGTGCGCGTTTGGGATGAGGCCTGTTTGTATCATGTTGTGGTTTAGGCCAAGGGTAGCCGCGCACGTGACGGTTGAGATAAATCATTCAGGGGTTGAACGTTGAACTTGCCCAGAGTCTTCAATCTTACTTCCACTGTCCAGGCATAGCGAAAGCATCGTCTCAACTGGTTCGTCGTTTATAAAATTCAAGGATTGATCTTATTCAATACCACTTCAGATGACGGTGCAAATACCTATACACCATATCTCTGGAAGCGACCCCGTTTCCGAGCCAACTGAACACTCAGTGAGGGTTCATGGGCTTCATGAGAACTACGAGAGGTCAGGACATTCCTTCTATAGCCTTTTACGCGTTCCCGACAAGTCTGATAGGTCTACAACCAAAAAATTCAAGGTTACTTCTGGGCTAGACCCATCGCCAGAGCCTCCCTTGATCCAGCGACTGCCCGCAGAGATCTTGACAGAAATATTTACCTACTGCGTCTGCGACGTCACCCGACCTCCTCCTAAAGAGGTAGACTCCATTCTACGAGAGCCGTGGACCGTATCCCAAACATGCCAATATTGGCGCAACATCGTTCTATCCTTCCCCAAGCTCTGGTCCTACATCCACCTAGACCTCTCCGAGATCCAGGAAAAAGATGTTATACTAAAAACGAATTTTCCTGAAATGCTCGCACTATGGATGAGCCGCTCTGGTTTTAAAACCCCTCTCCATATCACATTCCACGACTTCGCTGTCCCAACAGACGACATCCGCCTCCGGTCTATAAGCCGAAACCTCATGAGCACCCTCGTATCTCGATCAAACCGCTGGGCCGAAGTCTCCCTCTGTGTAAGCCCATCCATCGTGCATTGCCTACGCCAAGTCAAAGCAAACATCCCGCTCCTTCACTCCTTCACCCTCAAGTCCACCGATCCCTTGGCGGGATCTCCAACAGTCAAAGAAGCACGGCTTTATAAGCTCCTGGTATCCGCACCCGCGCTACGCAATCTAACTCTCGACTTCTCCCGCAGCTTCGTTCTTGACAAGCTCCAACCCCCTTACGCGCAACTCCAATCCGTCTCAGCTAGAACCCTCACCCCGCACGTGCTCCTCTCGAAAACCCGTAGCATTAAGAGTGCAAGCATCCGCGCGGTGATGTTTTCTGGGTTTCTGTACTCTATGTGCACAGTGGCCATTTGCCCCGAACTGACATCCCTCGAACTATTTGTCTCCCCCATCCTCCTCGACTTCCTGGAGCTACCCGCCTTGCAACACCTCTCCATCCAATACACCACGGAACCTGATGACTTTGCGCGCATCACGTCCCTTATCAACCGTTCGTCGTGCTTCATACGCACGTTGAAGCTGTCGCAAGTCACTTTACCGCGTAAACAAGTAGCGATCGAGCTCTTTGAGTGTTTGCCCAGCCTAGTAGATTTGGAAGTGTCTATAGACAAAGGACGTTCCGAAACGTTCCATGGTTTCGTGAATGCGATGGTCATCAAGCCATCCACTAATCCCACTCTGGAATCCGACAAAAAAGAGAACGAAGTCCAATCGAATCTCCTCACTCACCTCGAGCGAATCAAGTTTGAGTGCCCGAGGCGCGGTGCTTACTCCTCGAACGATGTGAAACAACTTGTGGACATGGTTGAGTCGCGCTGGCGGCTACACGTCGAATTGGACAACGATGTAGTCCAGTTGAAAACTATCCATCTTGCCGCACCTGCGTTGAGGCAGGAAAGGCTGGAGTTGATGAGAGAGGAGGGGTTGGAGGTCATTGGGGACTTTTATTGAGCCACTTACGAGTGGATAACTACGTGAACGCAGTAAATTTAATGATTATGTACGTTGCATTTAACGCAACACGGAAGATAGAATTCATTGATATTGTCCGACTCTATATATCTCTGAGGCCCGAATTGGTAAACATTGCGAATGTGTGATGGGGAGTTCACGGTTCAACCAGAGCTAACTCTTGTCCATACAATCAAAAAACCTTCAAAATAGATTGAATTTCATCGAGAATACCACTTGAACCCCGGCGTTCGGAGGCCTTCTTAGAAACGGTCCACGATTTCGCAAACCTGTCAAACATTCGATGGGTCGATACAAGCATCAGTCGAATGAACCGAAACCTCACGTTTCTTCACTGAAATAGCCCATTCTGACGAGCAACTAGTGTATTCAGTTCGTTTGAAATCCGCGCGTATCGCGTCTACAAAAACCAACTGTTCAGTTATACTTCAATGTGGGGTACACGCTTTGCGCACCGAGGATGGCGGAACGCTCAAAACATGACCAGGAGCAGGGGAGACCCTTGAAAGAGAAGGTCGCGAGAATTTCCTATGTCGGCTTGTTGAACATTGGGCAGTCGAATTCATTGCTGGAGGCTACATTTTTGAGAAACGCGCAAAGGGTAGTTCCCTTCTAAGTTTTTGCGGGAAGTCAGAGCGCAGCAATCAAGCCATGTCCCGCGCCTCACGCTCATATGCATAGCGAGCGATTAAATAATATTATTCGCCGCAAAGAAAATAGGGAAAACAAGTCTAAAAAGCAGACTTATAACAACCATTAGTTTCTCAGATCTCAAGCTGGCCAAAAGACTCACCAGACAGCCGAACCAACAACTATCACTATTGGGTCAGCATAAAATTCCTATCCTTTATAGCCTGCCGATTCGCTGCCCTCCGCTTCACGCGTTCCAACTTCCCTCCAGGTCCGTCGTCCTCATACACCTTGGGCTGTAACACTGTCCATAACCATTTGGGGTAGTCCTTGTCCGGCAACGCGAGCACCGTCGGTTGTCCCTTGAGATAGTTAAGCCCTGTCAATACCGTGTCCTCCGGACACGCAGACGGGCCGACTGGGTGGAGAGGTCAGTAACCCAACCAATGGCGATCTGTTCAGACGAACTAGAAGCTGGGGATGGTTTTTTGGCAGCTGCCGGCTTGACTGCAGCTTTTCCTGGCGAGCTGCTACTCGCATATGTTCTACATGATGCCCTCAGGCAAGTTGGACGTCGTAGGACATAGAGGAAGGACATTTGGCTTGTACAAAATTCGAGGTGTGTCACGAGCTCAATTTCTGCATGCTTAGTCAGCACCCCTTTACCCTTGCAAGCAGGTAAATCGAAATTGAAGGCCATGCAGGAACAATGCAGGAATATTCAATAGTACAGAAGTAGAAGTTTCGCCCAGCTAACTACAAGCCCTTGGCAGTCTGTAAGCTTAGAGAGTCTTCTACATGTATTCAACAACTATGTCAAAACTATGTAGTCACGGTCAACGATGAAAATTGAGGGTACTTCGATAAGGAGTCAAGTCATGTCTTCTTCCTTTTGCAATTTGCTTTATGGGCTCTACTTGAAAATCAGCGATCACTGAAATTCCGGAAGCGGGGAGCAAATTACGGCCAATCAGCATTTTGACATTCCGTTCCACAATCTACAACGTTCAAGTTGTTTGTTCAATAGATTATTCAGAAAGAAAGAACGAATCTCACATTTAACAGCAGTACATCGGCTACAACGCCTTAGCCCGAGACCCCTCTTTCCACAGTTCTCGCAAGCGTCCGTGGCCACCGAGACAGAATCTTGAACGTTCACCGTTCCGTCGCCTTCAACTCTCGTGTTTCGAATTGCGATCTCCTCTCGCCTTGAATTGCCTGCTGATGAACCATCCGCTGCTATAACGTTCGCATTCATTTCGTCGTTCCGCGTGAGCATTGCAAGATTCTCTCGGGTGGCCTGGACATCTGTTGCAATCCATCGTTCCAGATTGGTACATGAAGACGGTGGTCCGTTGAACGGAGCGTGGGTGGCAGCAAGATCCAGGGCTTCTCTGTATCTCTTGGCAGCCGTTGCTCGATCCTTGAGATCCCAAGCGAGAATACCGACGGTCAAGGAAGCAATTATCTGCATCCCCTTCAACAAAACTTTAGCGCGAGGGGACTTGAACTGTTTATGTTCCTTTTTCGAAGAGACGCGAAAGGAATCAAGAAGACGATAGGCATCGGGTGCTCGTTCCTCTGGAAGGCCACAGCTTGAGTTAGTACCCTCGTCACAAACGTGGGCATACCTGTGGCAAATTTCATGGCAGGATCTTTGAAAAAGCCTGCAAAATTTCTCCAAAGAAACCCAAGAGTCTCTTTAGGGGTGTCATTTGGAACTATTGCAGGAAGGAGTGCAGCAACGTCTTCATCCTTCAGTATTTTTTTGATTGCTCGTTGATACATCTCAAACGTTTCCTCGATTTTGCCTTGAGCATATAGAGCCTCCGCCCGCTGAAAAAGTACGACACCACGTTCTGGCATGGATATAAATTGAGATTGAATCAAGATCGAAGTGATAATCGATAATCGAGACTCTGTTCAAGACCTGGAGGCGGTGTCGGTATATTTGTCGAGGCTCCTCGACCAAACAACGTTATACTGAGTACCGGTGAGTTATTGGTGAGTTCACTGTTCGACCACTTGTCGACCGAGCGGTGGATTGCATTAGACGCGCAGAAAACTTGGAACAACCTTGCAAAACGCTTACAAAACGATATTACCATTGCAAGTGTTTCAGCGGCGACAGGTTCATCCGCAGGTCGAATGGCACGAGGTTCGAAGGCGACGGCTCAGTAAACATTCAAGATCCTCTCTCAAGGGCCACTGACTCTGACGCTTGCGAGAATTGTGGAAAGAGGGGTCTCGACCTCAGGCGCTGTAGCTGACGTGCTACTGACTGACAGGTGAAATTCACTTTCACTTCCTACATACTGGGTGACTTTCCGTAACACAAATTCTCTAGATTTGAATAAATCGACGAAATCTAGGGTCCTTTGCCGGGATGCCGAGTCTTGTAAGGGTTCGACTTTGATGGAGTCCCTGGTTGGAACCCAGTTACAAACCTTAATCTATTCAGAGGGTACAGACCCCTCGAACAGATTTCGATTTTTTGGGCTTCACCCAGAGTGTGGTCTAATTTTACAGCGGGGTGGATGAACAATCAGTATAATAAACCCATCCACAGGCCTACACGACCTCAGAGCAGCTCAGATGGGAGGGAAGTGAGTTTGTACAAGGCAAGCAAATACATCAAATAGAATCTAATCAGTTGGCATTACGGTTTATTCACTCCAATAAACTCTCCTGTGAAGTTCTCGTTTCAAACTCCGATAAGGGTCAAATTTATTCATTTTTATAGATTTGAGTTACGGAAAGTCACCCACTAACTAGTAACTCCTGCCAAACAATATTTGTAGACCGTGGAACGGAATGTCAAAACGATGATTAGCCGTAGGTTCCTTTCCCAGATATTCCCTCAAGCGTTGATTTTCAAACAAGAGCCCAGTCCCACCTCCGTTGACAATGCCACTGTCAGGATTGAACGTTAAAATTAGTGTTCGGCAACAAAACTACCACCGACTCACACGTCATGGGGGAGTCAGCTAGGTATTATAAGATGGTGAGAACCACTCGTCAACATGAGTCACCAACGAAAAATGCGTGGAATCTCTTCGGGAGTCGGGAGTACTAGCCCGACAGTTACAAGCCCGCTTTTTAGGCGGTTGTTAGGCGGACCTGCGACAACATGGTGTGTAAATTCACCTACTCCCAAAGAGCGTCAATAGGAAACTTCACTTCAATGTACTTTTAGGAGCGCAGGGCCTCGCCACGTTCGTAGAGATGATATTGCTGTCTCCGACGACGCGGAAGTTGGGTTATTAATTAAACACGTCGCGATCACGACACGTGTGTGTGTGACAATCACGCCATTGCCCCTGAAGGAGTCATATCGCGTGTCGCTCCCAGGAATGGCCTGGGAGCGACGCGCAATGAGTGCTTACTTCCCTCCTTTTCCCCCTTCTGATGAGTAGATTGAAACTTTTTTGTCGCTGAGGAACTGCTTATTACGAAACTGCAAGACTATGACTGCAAATTGATACTATGTGAGGCTGGATGCTCGCCATCAACTCGAGAACCATGATAAAATACAAAAACAAGCTGAAACGTCCGATTGAACATCCTTCCAACCTCGATCCGTCTTGTGCTGAAGACTCGGGATGGACGTCTCAATTGAGTGAGGGCAATTTTGCGGTGTGTGATTCAAAGCCAATTTCGTTGTACTTTTGGGTATGAGGCCATTTGCGTAGAAATGCCGACAAGAAACGCTAAGAGTATCATCAATACCGGGAGTTCAACATGAAGGCAGAAGCGATAGCGTACCCGGAGAGATGACGAACGGTTCTTCGTAGGTTGGTCATCAAATACCGTTTGAATCGAGCGTCGGTCATCCCAATCACCAAACTCGGTTTCAAAATCTGAATCAGCGTCACTCATGAAGCTGGAGTCGGGCTGAACATTGACCATGAGAGGATGCTTGTAATGGGAAGTAACATATAGGCAAACCAGAAAGAAACTGCGGCTGAACTCGTACGTCTCTTGTGAATGTCGGCCGATGGTACGCTGAGATGGCTTATGATCAGTATGTGCACAATACTGTACACCGCGTCAGAAAGGCTCACATACCATCAAACTTCGTGAAGGGGAACCATCGCGGCGACTGTAAGAAGTGGAATCACCCTCAGCCATAAGGGAGGAGCTTTTAAAAGAGAAGGAGGAGAGTGCCAGACTGAAGGAGGGAAGAGGGCCGTTTCTGCGGAAGAAGATCATTTCAAGAATATGTTATAGATATTATAGGATAGGTGATCGACAGCGAGAGAGCAGAGTGAGGGAGCTGTGTGCAAGAGAGAGGGAGGGCGACGTGCAGAGGAAAGAGCTGAAAGGCAAGCAAATGAGAGTCGAAGAAATAGAGGTAAGAAAAACGAACACGGAGGGCATCCCAATATCCTCAACGATACACTTCTCCGCTTATATAGCCGAGATTCGAACGGTGGGCATGAGGCGGCGCCGTAACAAATTGGGTGATGCTATCCCGATTGAGGATAGAGCTTTCGGTAAATAATTTCAACTCAGGACCGCGTTCGCCTGTCCCCCGAAAGATGCAGGGACTGGTGGGGTTGGAGTCAGAATTAGTGACCGGGATCTTTGCCCCGATTGGAGCACAGGGCTCATCCACTGTGTCTGTTTGAGGAGCAGGTGGAAGTTGAGAATTGGTGAGCGCATGCAGTTTGAAGGATCGTTGCTGACAAGTCGATGGGCCAGGAAGCATACTTCGGATGGCCTCAGAAAGTGGAGGGGAGGGGCCACCCACACCGGCTCGTCATATGCTGGCCCGCATGTGCCAGTCATAGCCATCCAGATGCAAGCAACCGAGGCAAATTTCAACCTGTGTCTTTATCTAACTCATTGCTTGGCTGCTTGACATCTTTTCTAAGGAGAAGTCAAGGCATCTGTCCTCGCAAATAGAAAAGAGTCCAAAGACAAGGCAACGAAAGTGAGAAACAGGAATTACATACAAGACCAGAGGGTAAGACTCACAGAGAACCTGTTTCGAGAGAAAGATTTCCGGAAAGCGCAGTATAAGGGGCAGCTTGTCGCGACATGCCAGCGACTGACATCGCAATAGAAAGGGGAGGGTCATTCCTGCGAGACGACCAACTTGCTAATTCAATGCCCAGATTGCTCCTTGAGCAGATAAGCAACTCATAAACTTGAGGCTACATCCATCTTAAAGGATGTGTACCAATGCATAAGCAAGGCATCCGATATAACCAGGGGTCAACCACAGAACTAGAATCAACGATAGGAACGATGACAACTAAAAAGATGAAAGCTCTCACCATACTCGTTGGCCCTTTCCTCATTTTACACCCCATTTACCTAGTGCGAGAGGAGCCGACTGTCACGATGATGCCCCAAGACCCAGTTCAGCTATCGACCGCCAAAAGCATTCCAGTGCTTGCAACGATACCCTCAGACATCAACTCATTTGTCTCATGCGTGAATTGTGAAGACAAAAAAACACTGTTCAGATGTATAAGTGATACTGAATCTAAAACGAGGCGAATAAAAGCCCCCACTGAATTTGCGACATTGCTGAATTCAGGATATATTGCAGCCATCTTATCCTGTTCTCCCGTTCTGTCCAGTTTTTCTTTTTAAAGGCGATGCGGAAAAAAGTGCGGAAGCAAGATACTATGACAGCTAACTGCATAACCGTAGACCATATCTAAATTTTACTTTGTGCGCCTTTATTTGTACAAACAACCGTATTAGGTAGAACGCCCTTCCAAGTTGGCAAGTTCCAACCGCTCCACCCTTATGACATGCGGGGCGGGATTGGAGCGTTTGGAGCAACTACCGAAACGGTGCTAGAACTTGGAGCAATGGGCAGTGCGCGCGAATCGGCGTCATGGTTTACATAGCCACGGCCTCAAACGGATGTTTACGCACAGACAAAGGCGCAAAGTGAAATTTCAGATGTGGTCTACGATTATGCAGTTAGCTGGAAGGGATTCAACTGGCAGTTCAGTGAAGATTTGAACAGTCGTGGTTGCTGGCAGCTGAGTGTGCCTGGCAGTGGGCATCAAGGCTCTAATTCGCAGGAGATCCCAGGGAAAGCCAGATATATTGTTCGTCTTCACTTTACTTTCATTCCCGCTGCTACCTACGTTCAAGTTTGCTGGCGACTCAGATACTCTCTATTGATCTGAGGTAACTCAGACTCCAAAGAACTTTCCTTGGTGGCTCTTGTTTGTTTCTGTCCCGTGCGGCAAATGATACGGGCTATTATTCTTCGGCTTTTCCATCCTCCAAGTGCACCACCGATTGGCCGTCTTTGAGCCTCACACACACGTCACCTGATGGAATATGATGAAGAACTGGATGGTATCGATTTGGATTCCTCAAGCCGGAAGCAGTTGCAGCAACTCCAATCATCGAATGCATACTCTGGACCCCCCGATCTGCTGCTGTATGAACAGAGAGAAATGGATGCCAAGAATCGCGCACTTTGGGCTGGATATAAGCTACGTAACGGGATGACACAGGAATCGGAACCATTTTATGAAGGACGGAACGTTGCAAGGACCTGGCGTCTCCTTCGTTTTTTCAGATCATTGGAAGGGTTTCTAAAGGTGATATACCCAACGGCATGACAGTCACCAACTCATAAACTCACAACGATGCACTAGGGAGAACTTGATTTGACCGGGCGCCATCTCCCAGTGAGGCTCTACATATTCCGTTAGTGCGGCTGCACTAAAGGTTTTGTTTGAAGAGATGGAACATGTTGCATAAATCTTTCAAAGACTACCTTGTAGACTTCTTGGAACTGTGGCCCACACTTGAGCTGGTCATAACTCGTGAACCGATGCGTCTCGAACCGGAAATGTATTTCGAGACAAAGTCGTACAAAGTACTGGACGAGGACCTCTGGAAAAGTGTTATGAATAGATGGCGTCTGACAGAGTATCATGGCTATATAGCTATTGATGGGATGAGTGAGTTCCTTGCTTTTGCATGTCTTGTCGAAGGTTAACATTTTTGTGTCAACCTGGGCTTAAGAGCACGCCTTGAAGAAATATACTGAAGCCAAGGGTATTCCCCGAATACAGAAACTGTGCCTTCTTCATCTCGCAAATGAGCTTCTTTACGCCATCTTCTCTCAGACACAATTCGACAGTGCTCGAATGTTATCCTTGACTTGCAAGGCCCTTAACGCGATTGGGAGGCAATACATTTTCCACGTGTGTCATGTTTACAACTTCTGTGATGACGTTCTGTCTCTCAATCTCTCATTTCTACAGCGTCGAACCTTTACCTTTGAATATTCGTACACGAAGGTCGACCACAATCTTCCTCTAGCTCCCCAGTACACCAAGCTGGCCCAAATTGCAAAGGTGAAGCTGACGGACTCTGCTGGCTTCTTCTTTTCTAGACCAGATCTTTGTCAGAAGGTGGACAATTTGTCTTTGTCAAACGAATGGGGTGGATCCCTTTTTGTGAAAGATGAAGATTTCAGTCTGGATGATGTTGAATCTGGATTTATGGCTCGTATTTCTGAGACGTTTACCGAAGCCGTCTCTCTGAGCGCCCATGTCACCACATTAAGCCTCTTCCGCAACTGCCTGGACTCAGATATGCTGCGTGCCATCTGCAGCCTTCAGAGTTTAAATGTATTGGAAGCAAAATTCTGCGATTTACCTGTCGAAACACGAGAACCGCTGTTAGCCAGCTCATTCACAAATTCCCACTTGACAAATCTCAAAATCATGATGGAGGCTAGCTTTGACGATGGCTCTTGGGATGTTTGGTATATTCTGGTCCTCTTTTCAAATCTGCGGACTTTGGATGTACATGGACTTGGCGAGAATCCGTTACCCATGGCATTGGAAACCCTTTGGACTCACTGGACCTTCATGGACACCTTGGAGCGCTTGTGCATCGAGCCCCTGTGTTCACATGATGTCGTTGGACTTGCTTCATGGATTCGTGGAGAACTCGTGGGGGGGTTGCCACGGCCCTTGCGTTTGACCCACTTCAAGCTAACCGTTAATTATTTCTTATGGGATGTCTGGACTGCTCAAATCATTCGGGCCCTCCAAACAGCTCCTCTCCAAGTCCTGGTTTTGGAGGGAATTCACCGCGACTCAGCTTACCCAAGGCTGATTGAGGTCATTGCAATCCAGTTTCCCGACCTCATCGGTTTGACCTTGGTTATGCGTGACAGTGATCGGCAAACGCAGAACAAACCGGCAACTTGGCCATGCTCTTCTTGGGAATACGCCCCAAGCCTTGCTCGTTTCAATCACCTTGAACACTTTGGATGGAATTTCCTTATCAACGAGGACGATGTCTCGACGCGAACACTTCTTCTTTTCGAGAATGGATTTATTGCGGATGATGATTGGGAGAGGGCGAGAGAAGAAGACACAGCAATGGGTTATGATCGCGACGACCATTGCGCCGTGTTGCCCTTTGCCACCGCTTGTTCCACTCTAAACTCCTTTGGATTACTCAAGGGAAATCATTTCAGTCTCTATCAAATTACGCGTGAGGTGAATGGGCCGGTGAACATCGAATGGGAGTTCTGTTGGGGGTCTAAGGTGATTCAGCGTTGGGTTCCTGACCCTTTCGTAGGGGGGTGGCCTTACATCAAGGATGACTGTAGGAAGGGAGGATGATAAAGAACAAATCGTAGCAATTATAACAGAATCCTCAGGGGTACCATTGCCACCTATCTAGTTCCGAGGAGCAAATGAAAAGATGAACCACAGCAGTTCAACGACATGATTTATACTGTAATTTCCAAGACAATGCTAAACTTCTCTGGAATCTCGAGAACGTGGCATGGGACGATGATGGAGCCCGGCTGGAATGAGATGGGTTATTTGTCCGAGTGGTACACATCTTTTCCTTCATTCTTGACACGATTGAAAGGCTAGCAGAGGGATACGACAGTGATAGCAAAGGACAGATATGAATGGCATACCTCGAGTGTTCCTAACGGACATGCTATGCAATTATGATACACAGCAAAACATTCACGTTGAGAATCTATCCTCCTTTTTCGCCATCCTGGGATACGTAGTAGGCAGGTAAAAGCCAACGCAAAAGAGGGATATAGAGCTTGGCGTGGTCGTGGCTCGAAGATCAGGGCTTGACGAGAGCCGTGCATGTTAAACGAATGCGGATGAAAAGGTGTAAGAGGAGAGAGGGTTTTGTAGGTTAGCCACAAGTGAAGGGAAAGAGGCCGTCTTCCAAGTCGAGAATCGTCAGTTGCCGGTCAGGCACCGAGATTTGAACTCGAAACATGAAAAGAGTGGGATGGTTTCCAAATCGAAGTTAGACTGCATCGCATATGCCATTTCCAGAGGATGGGCTAAGCAAAGAGGGCGTGAACTGGAAAATAATGTGATAATGATTGCTGGTGTGGAGACGACTTGAAATGGCGAGAGGGGGGGATTCAATGAATGGGCCAGTTTCCCATACAGGTTCGGGAGAGTTTGATGGGTGTGGAAGGGTAGTACTTGATGGAGTGAAGCCTGTGAAGGAATACTTTGATGACCACCAGACGACCTGTTTCTCTCGACGTCCAAAAGGCTTCGTTTGCAAAATATGTCCTGGTGAGCAACCCATTCTCGAAAAACGTCGATAACGAAAGGTTCCGTCCTTTAATCAACCAGGCTGAGCGCCTCATTCCAGGCGGCTTCATGCATCCAAACATATCTTCGCGGCCAGAGCAATAATAGAGGCAGCCTCTAGAACGAACTAATAAAGCGAGATGAGACACATAATGTGTTCAGCCCATTAGGCACCAGTGAACACACCTTCGATCACTAGGACTTCGGGGTGTCAACAAACAGATGAGGACGCCAATACCCTGTCGTTGACGTTGAGGATGCGAGACATCGGCAGGTGCATTGACAAGCATCTGGGATTCATGTAGCACGCTAACATCAGCGTTCTGACGGAGCCATGGACTAAAAGACATTCTCTCTGAGATGCTGCTTCCAACGTTTGTGAAGTCCTCAGCGGCTGACGAAACTGGTTATTCACTGGCCCAGACATCATTAACGCCGATCCAAGGACCAGCTTCAAACGATAGACTCTCCCAAAACTTTCTCAGTGGTCAACAGATGAGGGCCCTATGCTGGCCATGCGGGCTGCGACTACCACCCATGTTCGTCACGTGATAACGACGTCTGGGAGTCGGGATTGGGGATTGATGAGTCAAATCTTTTCATTTTCAACCGGTACACCTGCTGAAAATAGAGTATAACTGCAGCTTAATGTGATATAAGCTGCCGGCGTCATCCTCAAACGATGACAAATCGTCCTGGAACTGCAAAACATAATTGGTCCAACATTGCAACATGGACAAGAGAATGAAAACCCACGTTGACGACTCTCTCTCTCAAATCGTGTGATCCTAATGCTCCATTAATATGAAGCACAAAAGGATACAAAAGAGCTGCATAATTACTCACCAACGTAAAACGCCCGCGACTTCTGGACCGAAGCGCCTCTGAACTCAGGTAAGGACCTTACTCTCCCCGGACGGCTAGCCCTTGAGCGTGCGGATGATCGCCAAAGTGCACGATAACAGATAAACCCTTTTCGAAGAGTGTTGGTATGGTCCTGTACGTCTCGCCACTGTCAGTCGCCAGCAAGGCGATATAAAGTAGTCCTTCCTCCATATAAGTGGACCGGCTCGTTGGATTTCAAAGACAGCGGCTGTGTGCAGGTCATAGGTCCCTAGTCCTTGAGCACTTGTCACAAGTCGTCGTCTACAAGTGCCAATTGTGGTGATTGTTTCCGAATGATATAAGATCTCCGTCTGATCCTTCAAGTTGGGCGTTCTATGCAACAAAGAATGTGCAAGTTTCTCTAAGCTCTGGCCATTGGAAACCTGATAGATGCTCGTGCCACTCGGCTGCCTCCCCAAAAGGTCGAAGAGCTGAAAAAAGAATACTGAATATGAATTTCGCAGGAGACGACAGAGGAAACGCAGGTTGACGTCGGGAGTCGGTGTTCAAAATTGAAAATATCCGTCTGGGTCTGACCACATTCTGTACAGTTCCATTAAGTATCAGTACTCAGTCTCCAAGAAACCCGCATACTTCGTATCTAACACTGCATCCTCTCCCCAGTATCACGAATTCCTGCATTGGACGCCGATCCTTCTAAACGCTGTGTATCCATTTTAGCTGGTATGTGATCTGTCGATAACTTCGCCTGCAGATGAATAATTCTCATCAAGATGCCTCCCAATTCTCGCAATTTCTTGGCTTTCAATTGGATTCGAATGTTTGAGGTGGCGTTGTATACCGTAGAGAAGGGGTTCAGATCTGCGCCGTCTCAACACTGAAACAGACGCTTTATGAACCCGAAGGATTTCCGAGGGCCTCGCCGCCTCCGACCTCGTCGAGTTCCCGCGCACCATGTGCTATGGGCGCCTGCATCATACTTCTTGCTACTCATCATTGGCATGTCACCATTGCTGCACATGATCAACTGGCTTTGCTGCGAAAGCTACCGATGGATTTGCATGCTCAAACTACCGACTCAAGCCGGACCTTCCTGAACGCGGGTCTCCCATAAATGCAAACGTACATCAAGATCCAAGCTCTTATCATCTTTCTCCTCATGTCCATACGTGAAGCGGAGTCTGAGGTCAGCCTTGTCTTCTCTCTTTCTCGTTTTCCGAGCCTGACCGGTGACCTATTGCGTTGTGTAGCCTCTCTTTGGAAACGTCCGACTCATCTTAGACTCCATCTTTGCCATCTCACTAGGTCTTGCTTCTCCTGTCATTACTGGAGGTTTCACCAAGCAGGTCAATTTGACCCAAAGCAACTTCTTTTCCCGAAGATATGGATGAGTCATCGGGATTAGTTGCCCACAGTCCAAGATGGCTGGTGCGCACCTCGTTATGCTTGGAATCAATCAGGGGGTGGTTGAGAATGTGATGACGTGGCTCGGCAAACAATTGACGATGAGACACCCCAGACTGCCTTGGACAAGAATTCAAGATACATCCAACGGAAGTGAGTGTCTTCTTTGTGGAATCACGTTTCAATCTTGAACGCACCTTCTCGCGACCTTCAGATATGGATTGTGTTGAATGACAGAGCTTCGTGCAGGCTGGGAAAGCAGATGTCGTTCCTCTGCCTCCTGTACTCATCCACCATCGAGTTGCGCGTAGACGGGGAAAGTCGCCAGTACCAGAGGGCCCTTGTTGTGACGAAGCTCCCGCTGACGATGAGAGGTTAGCCGCTGCTCCTGCAAATAAACATAGGGTCCACCTTGCTCTCAAGCGCGCAGGGAAGCGGTAATTAATGTCGATTATAACATAATAACAATCATCATTCCGAAAGAAAAAGGAGAGAGTAAGAATGAGCTAAATACATCCTCTAAAGGATGCGTGCCCAGATTGTATTCTCATTAGTTTTCGTCTCGCCTTCGAAGATCCCTGCTGGTAAGAAAGGGATTGGAATAGAATTAGAAGTCGTAAGGCTTCCTCCCAACGGAGGAGGAGGAGGGAGGAGGGGTTCCCTGCAGCACAAAAAGGTCAAGGTTTGATCACTCTGAAGAAAAAGTCAAGCAAGGTGAGTGTATTTTAAAGGGGCAAGTACAATATAGTGAATAACTATTCAGGCATTACTCTGGGAGAGATGGTGGGTAGGTAAATGAGCGTGACAAGAAAAGAAGAATTGCGCATCTGTAAACCAATGTAGCTGATCTATCTTCAGAAGTAGCATAGTCCATTTATGAGTCTAGGAACGAGCGCGATGACGACTGAAGGCAGAAGAGCTCATGCTCTAAGAAACCAAAGTCAGCGCGCTGCCATCAGGGTGGACAGAAGATACCTTGAGAAACGCGAGTCTCATTTTGGAAGCTTCACAGGCACTGACAAATTGCGGGATACACCCTTTGGGTACATGGTCGCTGGCGACGTCGTCGTCAGGGTCCTCCTCGCTGACAGAGGCGCTCGGCTGCGCTCGAGATTAAACACCGAAGTACGGTAACGTATGACAGTCGGTGTGACAAACCTTTGCGGGGGAACTGGTGTACTGCAGGGCACTCAAATATGAGCAAGGCAAGAAAATTGAACAGATTGAGACGAGACGAACTTTGGCTTGTGGTGAAGTGTGATATTCTGCAAAATGTTGTCGCTGAGGATCGATACGTTTTCCCTGCGATGGTGCCAAGTGTGGCAGGCAAGCGACCGCCAACGCGAGCGACAAACATGGCTCTTTGGGAGGGCGAGGTTCAAGGATGTCGTTCAACATGAGAGCGACGAGAAAGGAAAAGAAAGAAAAAAAAGGAATACTGTAGGTTAGAGCCAGGCTGGCTATTAAAGAAACGTAATTAGGTTTGCCGTTTTCAGGTACACAAATGAGGCGGCTGAAACGCCAAACGGCGGAGGAGGGCGTCCATATCGAGAATAGGGTATTCCTCCATTAGGAAGAAGTAACCAAGTCTATCCATTGTTTTTGTGCGCATCGACAGTCCTCGGTTCCAGTATCCTGGATTTGCGCTTTCCACCTGTTTACAAAGGGTAAGACGCAACATTTCGACCCGTGCTGTATCTACTTACAGGATGTTATGGCACCCACGCTGCGGTGTGCAGGGAAGGGCGGGAGAAGATTGATGCACGCATTTATATGGCAGCTTGGATGGTCCACGGTGCACGTCCCTTCAAGTTCAACGAGGCCGACCATGGCCAGCACTAGGTGCCTGCTACCTTAACGACGATTATCCTCGTCAAAACTGCGGTGAATGGACACGCAAATTTGCTGTAGGGTGATTCTGCGCCGATCAACATGCTACACCAGATAAGTTATCTTCAGTATGGAATTTTTGCGAGAGAGAAAATCTAATCTCTTGACACACAGAAGGGGGGAAAAGAATCATTACGCCCCTAGACTCTCGAGGCTTGTTCGAGGTCTTCGTCGGGCCTTGAGCAGATTGGGGCACGTCAACACCGTATTCAACTACACCGATAGTGTATGTGGAAGCGCCTGTAGGCATTCGTGCGTATGGTTCACCAACCTCCTCGCTGTGAATTGCGCTTGGACCACTGGCGTGACGTGACCCGATGTCACAAACACAAGGTGGTGAGCTCAGGGCTCGCGTCTTGTTCTATTTCACCCATCCTACGCTCAATGCCAGTATAGATGCACCACAGAAACGGGGAAAGTAAGGCTGCCAGAGAAACACATCAGAACCAACAACAACGAGACGGCCAGAATACCGTCATCGCAACATTTCTCTGCCTGGCCTCTTCCGCCCGAATTCTGGCACCATCTCCAAAATTCCAGAGTGAGATGTTCGAATCCAACACGATGCAAAAGCGCAGTCGTGTGGCCGACATTCTCAAAGAACATAGAAATGTTTGTGAAAGGCTCACCATTCTACAAACTTGTTGCCGCCTTGACATGAGATACCGAAAGATAGATCAGCAGAGACGGCTACGGCATCTGCAGCTGAAATTTAGAGCCTTCGAGCACCAATTTCTCTGCACGCTTTTGAGAGACCCAGTCCTATTCCAGTCGGAATGCATTCCCGAAAATGCAGCCACAAGGACGAGCAGTTTCATGCTTTGATGATGCTGTTCTAGTGAAATTCTGGCGACCAACAAGCTATGCAG
Organism: Laccaria bicolor S238N-H82; assembly: GCF_000143565.1. Taxonomy (NCBI): domain Eukaryota; kingdom Fungi; phylum Basidiomycota; class Agaricomycetes; order Agaricales; family Hydnangiaceae; genus Laccaria; species Laccaria bicolor. Next base: position 401,458 of record NW_001889906.1, read on the forward strand.
CAGAATTTAGGCTTCCGAGCAGTTGGAGTGCAGTAAGACATACCTGCAGGCTACCTGCAGGCCTACCCCGCCTGCCGGTTTACCACCCATCAACTGGTGTTCCTCCTACTAACCCCAATGTTAACTATCTCTTCTCAGCTGCGGCATTGACGCTTGAAGGATGGAATGTCGGTCGACATCGCACGGATCAGTGATGAAGCGTGTCACGGACGTCGAAAAGGCGAGTCAGTCACGAGTCCTCAATAACACCGTTGGACACGCTGAAATATTTGCATTACGTGGGCGGAGGGCGGGCGAATGGATATGACAGGATTGTGTTGTTGAAACGTTGATGTTTACGATCGTCCAGTGCGCTCAGCGGCGTTCCAAATAAATCGAAGAATATTACGGAATTTACGACTGGTTTCCCCACTCAAATTCCTTCAGCTACGATCGACGCCTAACAGCTCCTGCCACCTCTCTCTCCGATGCAAGTAAAAAAAATGTCAGCGTGGTGCGAAGGGCAGCCTAGCTCGCACCTCAGCCCCCTCCCGGGCAGTACTTTAGCGTCCCCAAATCCCAAACTTTGTTGTGGCGAAGTTTGAATCCGAGTGGCTTTCCCCAAAGATCGTATTTATCTGCTCCTGAATGAAGATTGCCCACCCTTTCTGACGGTCCTCTACATGGTTTCCCAACGGTTACCTCCCTCTTTCTTGCACACTCCACTCCGATATGCAAGGCGGGGTGGCATTTCTGCATGCCAGCGTCTTTGACTCCATTCCCGTCCGGATCCCCATACTTGTCTATAATATATAAACTTTTTACATTTTCAGATCTACCCAACTCCAAGTCGTTTTCAGGTGATAATCTGGTAATCCAGCCGGTCGCTCTTACCACCGAATGCAATCCCATTGCGAAAGCGTTTGTCGAGTTGGACGAAACTACCACTATTGTTTCTTCTCTGCAAAACAGTGTTACGGAGCACCGCTGTGGCCCCTAGGACTCTGCGTGATCTGAAGTGTTGAGGTTTTTCAGCCATTCAGTGACATCTGAGCACTCAAGTACGTCCTCAAGCCAACGATGCAAAAATGTCTCACCAGCATTTTGTTCGTTTTTTGCAACAGGAAGAAAGCTCTACTAACAGACGTACTATATTTTGCAGCGCAGCTGTCGATAAGTCGGAGTTTGAATTGATCTAGGACCTGTCCTACCATGGAGCCTTCTACAAGTCAATCGCCAGCTCCTGATACTGCAGCTAGAATGGCTATTCGACAACGGCCACAGGTCAAAGTAGCTCCGCATGGACCCCCATCCGACCTATCTTTGGTTAAGTTTCGGCACCCAGCTAATAATCGATGTTTTTTGAGGCTTCCCGCTTTTGACTGTTGTCCTCCCGACAACTTTGGTATACACTATGGAACCGCAATCACCGCATGTCGGATACTGGCCTGTAATGAGGATGGCTATCTCTCCACTTCTCGTGATCGCCATGCTAATGGACGCTTAAATGTTGACCTGGATTCAATTATACCCCCAGGGAAATACTACTACCATCTCAGTACCCAACAATCCGACCCGCTATACCCAATATGCTGTGATTTTCCTCTCTGGAAATTTCCGCACTTACAACTCCCCCCGGCCTGGCAGACCGAGCTCCTAAAACCTGTTTGGTCTTCAAATTCGATTGCAATAAGCGAAATTGTTAAAAGCCGAGACACCCAGTGTCTCATATCGGAATCGCGGGATTGCCTTACTATTGCCCATGTTGTCGGGAATAATGAGAAATGGGTACGCAAAATGCTTGTATTCGACGTAGGTTTGTCGCCAATCTGACTTGTCATCAGCTGGTTCAAAATAATATGAACGTCTATCTAACTGGCAACCAATACTCGATCACCAACAGCCTCAGCAACCTCTTCACTCTTCGGTGGGACTTGCGCCTGGGCCTATTTGATCAGGCGGCATTTGTTATCGTCCCAAAACTTGGTAAACTCGTTGTTCATTTCCTCATACCCACTCAAAGTGCCGAACGATATCACAACGTTCAATTCGATCTCAAAAACTCATTGTCTCATGAAGCCCTCTATGCTCGTTTCGCGTGGGCGTTGATGGACATTGTCAAGGGCTCCACGGTGGCTCTCAAGAAAGACTTTAGATTTCTGACGGCCTCAGGCACTGATGATAGAGCCGACGATAGTGACGGAGACGAAGACGGTGGTTGGGACGAAGGCGGTGGTGCAGACGAATACGATAGTGGTGGAGGAGAAGAAGGCGGCGGACGCAGTGGTGGCGGACGCGGCGGTGGTAGAGGCGGACGCGGTGGTGTAAAACGCAAACGCGAGTATGAAAACGAAGACGACGAAATCCATGATGATATGGGTACCACGTCCGATCCAGGTAGCGGTCGACGGAGAAGCGGCAGTCACGTTACATCTGATGCTTGTCCGCGAGAAGGTAGAGCCTGGCCAACATCACACCTTCCAGAGTTGTATGCTGATGTTATTGAGCCAGATGGTAGCCAGCTGTTGCTTGACAGTGAAGCTCGAGAACTTGAAGAGGACATGAAGAAAGCAAGTCGCACCCTTCCTTTCTTCGGTAAGTATTTCACATGGGATGTATGCAAATCCGCGTTGACGACCTTGACATAACAATCATAGTGGATCCCAATGTCAAGGTGCCCGCTGATTACTATGAAGAGATTACTTGGTACCCAGGGAGCGCGATTGTTGAGAGAAGAAAACAAGCTTATCTTGATGCCCATCCGCAGATCAGGGCCCACAGTGATCAACTTTTACCTGCGGACTATAACCTTTCCGATGATGAGAATTTGGTGTAATATTACAACTTCAATAACTGTTTGCTACTTTTTGGGCGTCAGTTCAGTGACCGGCGGTTGACAAGCGAGATGTCCAGCACCGATGTCCAAGCCGATGCGTTCAGTAAGTCAGCAAGAAGGGACAACTATAGACCCAGTTAACTTTCAGGTTCAGTAACCTAAAGCAATAATCGTGTCGCATGAGGGGCCAGACACCTCAAGAAGAAGCGAACGATACTCAGATGCTATGTGCAGAAATAAGATAAGATAAGGTTTCTACCTTTTTTGACCATAAACCACAACATCCTTCAAGACGTCCTCTCATATTTATTCATGAAACCGCGTTTTCTTCGTGTTTTCTCAGGACGATGACTCGACAACTTCGGCCGCGTACGAGCAGGCCGAGCTATGCCTTCATGGCAGGTTTTGACGACATAGAAGACGAGGCTGGCTCGTCGACTCTTGCTGCCGAGGAAGAGGGTTCTAGTGGAAGTGATTTTGCCCTCGACGAACCACAAGCTGCCAATCCAGAAGACTTGGAAGACGACGACGAAGATGCAGAAGGTGATGTAGTCGATGAAGACGTACTCGAAGTTGAGACGACTGTCGTGTCTCCCACCGGTGCCTCGACCCCCAACTACCAGCTTGCGGACAACTTCGCGCCGTCTGACATTGAAGTAGTGCCACCGCCGAAAGTCAAAGGGAAAGGAAAGGCCAAAGCTGGCTCAACTATAAAATCTGTCGGCGGTCCTGGTACGAACCTCGTCCGTTCATCCAAGCGGCAGATGTATGTTCTTCCGGCTCCAAGCGTCCATCACCGACACCGAGCGGTGCCTCTGTTTTCTCGTTCCGGACGCGTGGAAAGGTTTACTGTGCGACCGCCTCTCTTTGGATCTGCGCCTGTCGTCTTGACGAATAGCTTCACCCAAAGCCCGAAGGTTACGGATAGGGTGAACAAGTCCTGGGGTTACAACGTCGGCTCCGGACCTCTCTGGGAAATGGTGGAGGACCGTGGGTGGTACAAGGAGGCTGTGACGACCGGGAACGACGTTGATAGCGAGGCGAAGAGGCGGCCGCGGGTATGGGCAGACCTGTGCGTGAAGAATGGGTGGAGAGTTTTGAGCGAGAGGTGAGCGCTACGTACTTTCAAAAGCCAGATTTTCTAACTCTGGAACTTTGGATACTTTTCAGTGATGCAGCTCCTTATGTACCAACCGATGATACTACCACTGATGAAGGCAATCTTAAATCGCCTCCACCAGTACATTGCTACTTTGGCCACATTACGTCTCAAACGCTTGTCGAGATGAACATGCTAGAATCCCATCCCATGTGTTGGTCACCCGCTTCTTCCTTGTTCCGGAGTGATCGTTTATTTGTTTCCCTCGCAGCAAAATTCCTACCAGAGAGCAAAGCGCACATTTTCAACGCGGGTGCCCCGGTCTGGGGTCTTGATTGGTGCCCAATCCACGTCGAAGATCGTGCTGGTAAGTAGACATTACAGGTTTTCTTCGTTATTGATTGAACCTTCTCTTCTGAAGCACGCTCGTATAAGCAATACCTTGCAGTTGCGCCTTTCCCGTCACGTTCACATTTGCCAGACATCGGAACAAAGGTACCAAGACCTGCCTACGCATGCATTCAGATCTGGTCTCTGGCCCCTACCAGACCTATACCAGCTAACCGCGCTGCGGCGATGAAAAACAATGATCCCGGCATTATGAAATGCGAAATGATCATCTGCGTAGACGCTGGTCCAGCTCATGAGATCAAATGGTGCCCCCTTGCGTCTCATGACTCTGTAACGTTTACCCTCTGCTTTTTTGTGATTAGATGATTGAACCTGTTGCAAATCTTCAGATTTCGGAGTCAAAACGACCACGAAAGTTGGGCATTCTTGCTGGTACCTTTGAGGATGGTTCCCTCTCTATCTACAGCGTGCCCCAACCTGAGGACGTAAGGAGCCCTGATCACGACCCGTCGAAGCCTGTTTGCAGTATGTTTTCCCCAAATCGGTGACCTTTTGAAATTGACTTGGTCCCATGTCACAGTCAGCCTGCCTGAGCCTATCATTCGGATCGAACTTGAAGAAACATCATGCTGGACCTTTGACTGGGCCAACAGCGAACTAGTGGCTATTGGCACCACTAATGGTCCGTCGTGCCTGCCTATAACAGCCTTACGCTGACAATTCAATGCAGGCATCATTGCGGTCTATGACCTTGGACCCTCCCTCAAATCTTGGACATCCCCAGGTGTGCCTTCTCGTCATTGTTTACCATTGCGCCTGCTAACTTATTGACCCTATCACAGATTCTGAAACAATCACCGATATACTTCCTACACACTACCTCACTGTTCACCAATCTGCGATCCATGCCTTGGCTTGGATACAGGCTCCGCCATGCTGGCCATCTGGTGCCCCGCGCGTTGATGGAGACCCCACGGTTATAGCTAGCGGTGGGTATGATGGTATGGAGTGCATGACGGACATCCGTGAAGGGCACGGGTCCGTCATGAACAGGACTAGGGGCAAGCACATTTCTGGAACTTTCTTCAGGCGATGCTGATAGTATATCATAGATGTGATAAACGCATTGGCGTTTTCGCCTTTCGCTGGTGGTCCAATCACCATGGATCATGAGAATACTGTGAAAGCGTACTCCGCGTCGCCGAGTATGCTGGGTAGGGGACATTCATTGCTGGAGCCTCAAGGTCCTGTGTGGGTGCGTACCTGATTTAAGCTTCTAAATGACACAGAACGAGTGAGGCTAATTGTTGTGATAGAGCGTCGACGCATCTCAGTATCATCCCCAGCTGGCGGTTGGCGCTGCTGACGGATCCTGTTCTACCACGAACACGCTGAGATCAACACGAAGGGGTGGCTCTGTGGTATGTTCCCTCATTGGATCTATTCATCGAGACTCGTTGAATTGGTGTCCTCCAACAGCCCTTCTTTGTACATAAGCTCTACCAAATGGACTACAGTCGTAACACAAAAGAGTATCGCATGCTAGATAGATTTCTTCCCCAAGTAAGTAGCATACGACCAAGACGACCACTTCAATCTGTATCGCTAACTATGTCCACAGGAAACATTCGACAGGCCAACAGTCACCCGAGCAGCGAACAACAAATCAAAAGGTGGTACCTCCAACGTTAACGCTAATCCTCCTGGTACGGGCGCATGGCCGCGAGAGGTTGGCGTCCATCGCGTATCATGGAATAGTGGAAACGGACTTGCAGCGTCAGGCCTGCTCGCGTCAGCTACTGCTTCGGGGATTTGTAGAGTCGATGTGCTTTGGGGGAGATGGATCAAAGACAAGCTACCTTATGGAGGCATTGAGCAGATTAGGGGAGAGTCAGATGGTGACGGTGATGCTATGGACGTTGATTCAGAAGCGTCGGACGTAGTTTCGAGTTAGATAATGTTCTTCTCGTTGTTTTCTTGCACGTATAGATGCCGAAAGTTGGTCGGTGAATATGTCAATCCTCTGGGAGTGCGCGAATGACAGCAGCAGCGTGTGTCCGTTGATCACCCCTCACATAAGCTTGTATCTTGTCAGTCGGGAGCCCTACGAAGGGCGAAGGAAGCTGGACCTCTATCCTCGCAGCTGGTGGTGCCCCCTTGATCTCTTGCAAGACTTCAACTTTGCTTCCTTGCTGACCAGCTGTGATCATAACCGTGACCCAAATACGTGGCTGGCCTTTGGGCATTGGCCTCAGCCCATCCAGGACCACTCTAGAGGATACATTGCGGATCTCGGCCGTATGGTTCCCTAGCACCAGTTCCACAGCGACGCGGGACTGATTGTCGCGTGCAGTGGTGAGGAGGACGCTTTGGCCTATTGGGAGGCAATCATGACCGGGCACAATTTGAAATGGAGTGCCATCGGCAGTGAGGATGGAGATAGGACTGGGTGCCATAGGCATGCCGATGGTCATTCCCATACTTGTAGGGCTAGGGTCATCGGGTTCACGGAGCTCCTCAGCATGAGCAAATGCGTACGCAGCAGCATAACGTGCGAGGTCAGCGCCACATGCGTGAAACATGGGGCAAGGGATGGTGATGTGTGACAAGGCCACGCGTGCAGTCTTACGGTCTATGTCGAGGAAGACTACCCTGGAAAGCTTGCAGTTCTGGAGCAACATCCATGCTATGACCTGACCAATGAGCTCTACTAGAGAGCGGAAAGAACTTCCGGAGACGGTGTGGGTTCGGATAGGATGTTGGATCCGTTGGGACCCTTGATGGCGAATATTCAGGAGCCGCGCGGTGAAACTCGTTGGTGTTGCCTCGATGAATAAAAAAATCCCCGTGTTGAGGAGCTCCGTCAGCGTCATCCCCGCTATGTAGGCGTCGATGTGGTCGAAAACGAAGCGGCTGTTGATCCCCTCGGCCTTCACTGTGGCTTCAATGAGGTACCTCTCACGGGCATTCAATTGCGTTGGCAGTGTGAGGACCGTGAGTTCACTGGGATGGGCGCTGAAGAGAGCCGCGAGCGACGTGGATAGCGACGTCGACACCATCACATGAAGAGGTTCGTTTCCTGAGCTCTCGAAAGAGCCGTCTTTTGAGGAGATGCAGTGGAGGTCTATACCCGACTTTGAGATACAAAGACCAGAGAGCAAGTTCGACATGGTGGTAGATAAGGAGATTGAGCCACGGCTCTTTTTACTCATTTCGGCCATTCAGGCGATTTGTAGGACAATCCCCTATCAGCGCAATCCCCGAGCCGTTCAGCGCTCAGCGCTCAGAGACATCTGACCTGTCAGTATTCTTGTTCTCGTTTTCTGCAATACTGGGGCGACGAATACTCCTTCGATGGGGGACGATTCGGTGAGGGAGTTAGGTGTCGAGCTGTTGTCGAACGGATCTTGTGTGGATCCGCTCCGAGTTCAGCAGGAAGCAGGTTCTTTCAGTTGTGGTAAATAAACGTGGAGCCGTCCTGAGCCATTAAGTAGACATATTGGCCTGTCCGGGTCCCTGGTCTGCTCGCGTCTGCCTCCAGCCGATAACGGATAAGATAGGAGACTTCTTGGAAACTTCGCAATGCAAGTTCCTTGGAAAATGTTCATCGTTGGTTATAACATTCCAGGCGCATTCGCCAACATAGATGCCTACCTTCTAGTTTTGCGGACGATGCCTCGATACTTGTGAAATAGAGGCGCTCGTGCGTGTCACTCTCTTTCTTGTTGAGTGATCCGAATCACACGGAACGTCCAACCATTCCGCTTGTTTGTCTGTATAAACAAGTCGCTTTGTGAGCACTGAGTCCCATGTGCGCATCGTTCAACTCAAAGCAAGGTATCCCCACATAGTCCATTGCATACCTACCTAATGACATTGTCTTCCAGATGTATAAACGCCTTGTCTCTGTGTTACTTCTGCTCGGCTCGCTCGGTACTCACTGCGTAAACGCTGTCACTTGCGGTGGTTTTCCCCCGGCGAAATTGGAACATTGCGTGGTTCTTATGAACAGGTATCTCGGAGATGTATCAGTGGCACCTATCCGTAATGGATATGCGGTCATTGAATTCGCCACCTGTGCTATTACGACCAGGCCAGCTTCTGGCCAGGTACCGGTTACAAATGACTACTTGGCCCGGCGGGGTAAAAGTACCTTCAATGATTGTGAAAGTATTTCTATCTCTGGGTCTATTCCGGACCCGAAATGGCCCAGGGTCTGTATGCTTAATACCGACGCGTGCGTGTTTTTTCTCTTTCTGAGGCGCGAATGAGTACTAAATAATCTTTTAGGATAGATTGGTGTTAGATGGGAAGAAGGGATGTGAGGGGCTGACTCCTAGTGAATTACGATATCCAAGACGACTTGCAACGACATTCTACCAGCTACAGCATCATTCTCGGATCGTCCTCTATTTATTTGCTATGGCTCGTCGTTATAGTACGGGTACCAATCTATACCATCACTATAATTTCCGGAAATATAAAGATTGAAGGAGCAACTTTTAGTTTGCTTTCAAATATATCAGCCCCATCGACACTACGGCTCTCGTTCTGGGCGTCTAGTATGCCAACCCGCTAACGTTCAAGTTCAACCAAATTTCAACATTCAACAGAACTTCAACCTTTGTCTTCCCCTGGTTCCATAAGCGTTCTCTTTTGGAGGTCTATAGTCTATAAGGTCTACTGCTATGTTCTAAGCCCCTTCGGCGTTCACGAGTTTCGAAGTTTTGAGCAGGTGCATTGTGGCCAATTACCGGCGCGACGATTATTATCCTAGTCGAATTTCATCTGTCAATTCCATTTCTCGCTTTGCACAATAATATCGAAGAATAATGTATTCTTGATCCATTCTCTATCACGAACTTCGTCTCCACAATGTCTACCTCATCAGCAACAAGTAAGGTAGGATAAGCATCGATCCCTTGAGAAGAACACCTCGGGGGGAATGTTTCGCTTTCAAATCGCAACCTTTACCCGAAAGTGATCGCAACTGGCTTCGTAGTTGGACCTTGAGGATTAGTGTAAACCCGTGGTTCCGACGCTGCGGATTGGGCAACACACACAGGCATCGGCGTAAAGATAAAGTTGACGCGCAGTAGCTCAACACGCCATGAGCTACTAGCTAGGATGACTCTGACGGAGGCTCGGACGATTTTGGCGGAGGTTCTGTGGGAGGAACGCCCCATTCCGGTACACCTTTTGGCCGCGGAATCCGTCGGGGTTCCCATTCTTCCTCAGCTTGGGCACTCAGTCTCTGCAACGTCTCGCTTAGTATACAACCAAAAAGTGTATGAACGTTGGATTGGCGTACGAAGTATTCTTCGCGTATATCGAACTTCTTGCGATTCTTGTCCAGCTTGAGTTCCTGTTCCTTCGTTACCTGGGCCAACGACATAAGCGATACCTTTCAAGAAGAAGTGAAAACAAACATACATTCTTGACTTTCTGGTCATGCAGATCGTACCGAGTTTGAGTGACCGTGCTGAGGCCATATGACGCGGCAACCATGAGAAGAACGAATGGGACACCAAAGAGAGCTGGGTATCTTCTGACGGTTTGGTTCAATGAGCTAGGTTTCACAGGTCTTGAAGGGAACACGGCCATCCTTGGGCTTTCGACGAGTCCGTGGTGGTGGTTGATGATCAGGAGGACCGTCGGCATCGGCCGAAAGTCCCGATCTCCAAGTTTTCATAGCAATCCGATCACTCTCCTACCAACCACGAGCTACAAGAGGCGTTGTTGGAGCGTTCCACAGTCGTTCACTGAGAACGATACCGCTGTTTTACTCGGACAGACTATGAGTGGTGAGTGCTCATAAAGGATTATCACAGTCACTATCTAATCTTTCCCTGACAGTAACCGTCGTGTTAGGCAGTCAGTGGGGAGATGAGGGGAAAGGAAAACTGGTCGACATCCTTGCTGCTGATATTGATGTGTGCGCAAGATGCGCTGGAGGCAACAATGCTGGACATACCATCATCGTTCCTATCGATGGCGTTTTGAAAACCTTTGCTTTCCATCTATTACCCAGCGGTACGTTCCACTTTCATTGAATGAAATTACTCTTTATCACGTTGATAGGGCTCGTGAACCCTCGCTGTACCGGCTTGATTGGGTCTGGGCTCGTCGTCCACGTTCCATCTTTCTTTGCTGAGCTTGACGCTCTGGAAGCGCAGGGTGAGTGCTCGATGATCCTTTTGGTTTTTATTCATTATTGAAGTCATATACAGGGCTGGATTGCTCCAACCGTCTCTTTATATCCGATCGCGCTCATCTGGTGTTCGATTTCCATCAGATTGTCGATGGGCTGAAGGAGGTAGAGCTTGGGGGCAAGAGGTACGGTAACCCTACTTTTTTAATGTCTGATGTTGAAGTATACAATGTAGCATTGGCACCACGAAGCGAGGTATCGGTCCAGCTTACTCCGGCAAAGCTTCACGGTCAGGATTACGCGTTCACCACCTCTTCGACCACGAGACCTTTGCCGAGAAATTCCGAAAGCTCGTAGAAGGCCGGTATAAGCGCTACGGCCACTTTGAGTACGATACAGAAGGAGAGATTGAACGATACAAGGTGATTCTGACCACCTACATATGCAAAGCCCACGTCTGACATTTACAGAAACTCGCAGAACGACTGCGGCCATATGTCGTAGATAGTGTCGCCTACATCCACAAAGCCATCACATCTGGGAAAAAGGTTCTTGTGGAAGGAGCCAACGCTTTGATGCTCGACCTTGACTTCGGAACCTACCCTTACGTCACCTCTTCGTCAACTACGATTGGCGGTGTCTGCACCGGTCTCGGTATACCCCCCAAGATGATTGGGCGCACCATTGGCGTTGTCAAAGCTTACACCACACGTGTCGGTGGAGGGCCATTCCCCGCCGAACAGCTCAACGTACGTGTCTAACACCTGTTGGAGTGTGGAAATAACTAATCTGTTGGCATTACAGGACATTGGCGTTCACCTACAAGAGGTAGGCAGGGAATATGGTACTACGACCGGCAGGCGAAGACGCTGTGGTTGGCTCGACCTCGTCGTGCTCCGCCACTCAAGCATGATAAACGGCTACGACAGTCTCAACTTGACGAAACTTGATGTCCTCGATCAGCTTCCTGAAATTAAGGTTGCGACGCGGTACCTGGTGGATGGAAAGGAACTGGAAGGATTCCCAGGTCAGGTGCTCAGCTCACTTCCCCAATTTCACTCGCTGATACCCTTTTTTTCCACGCAGCCGACCTGGAATTGCTTGCGAACGTGGATGTAGAGTACGTTACCCTGCCTGGGTGGCAGAGCTCGATCGAGAACATTACAACTTACGACGACCTGCCGGAGAACTGCAAGGGATACATTAAATTCATAGAAGATTCGTTAAACGTCCCTATAGAGTGGATTGGTGTTGGACCCGCGAGGAAGAGTATGGTGAGGAAGGAACTCAAGCAATAATGAAAAGGCAGTTTAATAGAAGCCTCGTCTATCAAATATATTGTAAATTATCTCGGTACAGTTATGCAGTATCTATACATGTATCTTGGGAGCACACCAAAGCGTTTGAAAGAAGAGGAATATCCGGTACTTGTGTACCCAATTATTTTGGTTGTTTTCCGATTTGATCAAAGATTTGCAAGTCCCTGAATCGATGAGCGCTCATCCTCATTCCTTGAATCATATTCTCATGCAACAACGCGTCCTGGTCCTCTGGATGCCGCCGCGTTCCTTGACCACCGCTTGACACCAGTAAAGACCTGACGCTGTTCAAATCCCCGAAAATCCTATTATCATCAAGCTACTTGAAGTTGAACTGTGGATTCTTCGGCGAAGAAACTTTAGAAGGAGGGAACACGACGGAGAAACGTTTCGATTAATATGGGGAGATTTCCAAGGCGTAACGACCCATATCCTTGTGGGGCCGTGATCTTCTATGGGAGATCAGGGCAAAAGACTCAGCAGATGGTGTCCATCCCAATTCCCGATAGCACTTCCAAGAGGGCTTCGAACACTTATTCGGACACTGATTCCTCAAAGACATTGGGAAGTGTCGATTCAGGAACTTTGGTCACTACATCGACTTCTGGATCTTTGAAAACAGATTCACAACCTGGCTCTCCCCCCAATGATGTCCCCCCCACACTCGCGTCAATGGTCTCAGCTCAAACTGACTCTGCTGCTACCAATGGCCACGATACCATCGTAGCCAATTCGGCGACCATGCTTTCGCTTCTGGCCGAAGTCTCCGACCTCTTCTCCAACGTTCCGTACGTGAAGGTTGTAGCTGGAGTCGTGAAACAAATCATTGATATTTCAAATGTATTTTCTTTCTTCTTCAGCTTTATTTTCGCTTATACAAGTCATAGCAAGTCCGCACCAACCAGGAGAGGTGCAAAGAGCTGGTGGAAAAGGTGATGAGCTACTCTCGCGTTGTTTTCACTGCGTTGCTCGCGACGCAGAAGGATTCTTCGACCGGGCTCGACGACCTTAAGGAGGATTTATTGCAGATAGCTAGGTGAAGTTCATCAATCATGCCTCCTCAATCTATTATAACGATATGACAGTGTTTTGGAGGCGATATATACAGGCCTCGCTTCCTTTTCAAATCAGACGATGCTTTCCCGTTTAGATCGCCTCATTAACCGCGACGCCGTTGCGGGTAACATGATGGTTCAAGACCGTAGATTGGATACCGCTATCACCTCTTTTCAAGTAAATCAATTCTCGTACTCTGATGAGAAGGGTACTAACGTCCTCGCAGTTGAAGTCTTCTATTGTGTTACGCACTACGAAAATCGCAGAGGGTGTATCAAACGAGGTGATCCCCTTTTCAATGTTCAGATTCTGCAACACAGCTTTAACCCCGTTTGATTACAGGAACGGTTCAAGCCACAGTCGCTGGATGTCCCCCGTCCGCGTTTAACAAGGCTTCGATCCAAGCCACAGATTATGTTTGGTCGTGACCATGAGATTGAGACGCTTGTAGCTGCCGTTTTGAAGCATGACTACTCAGATGATATCAATCATCTGACGAGAATAGCCATATTGGGAGCCGGAGGTATAGGCAAGACATCGCTAGCCCTCTCTGTCCTGCACGACGCAAGAGTTCAAACCAAGTATGGGGATGCCAGAGTCTTCGTCTCATGCGAAGCAGCATCGTCCCCTGATCGGCTTGTCAATGAACTGGCAGTTGCGTTACAGATAAAGACAGAGGATGTAACAGACCTACTTTTGGACGCCATTCTTCGACATTTAGCTCTGAATCCATGTATCCTTGTCCTTGACAATTTCGAGACATGTTGGGACCCCCCAGAATATCGGTCGGATGTCGAGCTCATGCTCAACGAAATCACTGCGATTTCGCATGTCGTAGTCATGATTACCTTGCGTGGATCGCAACGCCCAGCCGGAGTTGAGTGGTCCAACCTCATGCCCCCGCTACAGCCAGTAGATCTGGATTCTGCATCTTCTATCTTCCACACCATCTCGCAGAAACTGGACTCTCATGCGGTCAACCTTATGAAAGCTGTTGACTGCGTGCCGTTGGCAGTGACCCTCTTAGCCAATCTAGCGGCGGTCGACGGGGAAACGACGGAGGCACTATGGGCGCGCTGGACAGAGGAGAGCACGGCGATGGTGGAAGGCGGCCAAGATCGACTCTCAAGCCTCGAGGCATCTGTTCGGTTGTCCCTCTCTAGTCCAAGATTGAACAAGGACCCTGATGCGCTTTCGTTCCTCAGCGTTCTCGCTTGCCTTCCTGACGGAATGTCGAGCTGGGCACTGCATGCGTGTGAGAGGGGCCTTCCTAGTGTCGTCAGGGTGAAGAAGGCGGTATCAACTTTGCGCCAGAATTCGCTAGTATTCGAGGATCCCGATCATCGTATCCGAATTCTTAGCCCCATTAGATTATATGTCTGTGCTCACCATCCACCATCTTTCGAAGCACGCTCTTTCCTGCAGGACGTCTTCATTGGGCTTGCATCTCAGGGAACTTCATACGGCGATGCCAGCATCCGTAAACGTTTCAGTGAGGAGACAAGTAACGTCGAGACCATGCTCATTGACGCATTAAAGTCCGGCAGGCCTTTGGATAAAACGGTGGAGGCGGTCCTAAGCTTTAGCCATTTTGCCTACACTTCTGGATTGGGCACTTCGGGAGCGATATCCGTTGCAGTAGACCGTTTAGCTGAGTCGCAAGTCATCGGTAAAACCGTTACTCCTCTTACTTCCCCGGGACTACCGGTGAACCTATCAAAACCGAATCTGCTTCCACGGGTGAAGCTCTTCAAATTTTTGACGAAACCTGCCATGTCGCCTCCAACTGTGGTAAACCCGGCGGCAGTGGATCTCACCTTGAAGCTCCGTGGGGATTGTCTGGGATGTTGGGGACAACTCGCGAGTAGGAAATCTTGTTTCCTTCAAGCCGAGGAGAAGTTCACGCTTGCTGTGAAGCTACATCTTGAAGCTGGAGACGTATCTGGGCAAGCGTATGACCTTCACAATCTCGGTTGTCTGTTGTTGAGAGACAAGTCCAAGCTGGACCAGTCGAAGGCCCAGTTTGAGCGGGCCATGGGGCTTCACGACCAGATTGGGGATAAATCAGGCAAAGCCTATGACCTCATAGGTGTGGGTCGTGTTTTCCTGGAAAGATATGAGTACGCCAATGCACAAACGGCGATTTCGGATGCTTTACAAATTTTCGATGATATTGACGATGAAGTTGGTCGTGCGTTTGCATTCAATAGCATGGGAATCGTAATGCAGGTGTCCTGCAACGCCGTCAAGGCCCACCATTTCTTCACACAAGCTCTTAGGATCAATTCGGACATGGGCGACACTGTCGGCCAGGCAGAGAGTTTAGCTGGATTGGCCTGCAGCCTTTTGCTGCGTTCACAATTTGCCGAAGCCAAAGTCGCGGTAGACAAGGCACTCGCCCTCAGAGCGCCACATATCAATCCAGACCACCTTCATCTTCTCGGAAGGGTTTTAATCGCACTTGCTCAATATGATGAAGCCGAGAAGGTTTTAACCCTCTCAAAGGATCTTCATGAGGAAGTGGGCAACGTCTTGGGCTATTCTGATGACAATTTGTATCTGGCAGACATCTCCTTGTGGCGGGGTCAACGTGAAGTGGCGGAAAACTTTAAAAATGATGCGAAGTATGGATATGAACAGGAGGACAATCTGGTCGGACTGGCGGACACCCTTGTGCTCGATGGGGTTCTGCACTTGCGAAAGCCTGATCTGCCAGCAGCGCAAGACTCTTTCCAAGAGGCACTGAAACTCTACGTCCAGATGTGCTGCCCCCTTGGGCAAGCGATCGGCTTATACCACCTGGGTCTCTATTTTCTCCGTGTTGCAAATTTTGAACATGCGGTGGAGAGCTTCCAAGAGGCTCTTCGTTTGCATACACAAACCGGCAATATACAAGGGCAGGCGGCCGATTTGAACAAAATTTCCGAGGTTTATCTGCAGCAGGGCTCCATTCAGGAAGCATTGACCAGAATATCTGACGCACTGGCAATGCATATACAAATCGGAGATGTCGCTGGACAAGGAGACGATGTTTACATTCAAGCGGGCATATTCTTGCAGGAGTCAAGGTTTGACGATGCCGAGAAAACAATACGGAAAGCCCTGGACTTGCACACGCAAGTTGGTGATGTTTATGGGCAGGCCAGAGACAGGGCGACGTTGGGCTCTATTTTATCGTGGCAATTTAGAAAAGGACGTGACTCTTGGAATTCACAGGATGAGGAACACGCCATCGAGGCTATTGCAGAGGCGATGCAATTGTTTAGACGTGCTGGTGCGCACGGAGAACAGCAAGAGTGTTACGATGAGTTACTTGACACTTACGATTATTGGTACTAGGCACTTCGAATGTATCTTTTGGGACAAAGTTCGTCACCAAGGATGAATCCTGCGACTGTGCTGGAAATGTAGAAATATTGCCATACCCTATAAATATCTAATCCACCCATTACTGTCCTTGAAATTATTTAGCATCTGCTCCGACATCCACGGTATAGATCTGGTAACTAACTAAAGAGCTCGAAATAGAAAAACGAAGGAGAAATTAATATGCGATTCCAATTTGCTTGTTTCCGTACTCGGACCAGCGATTGAGGACGGCATCTTCAATGAAATGGGCCACGTCTTTCCTCGACACTGTCCACCCAATAACATGGCCTTCTCCAGCCCGATAGGGTATTTTTTCGCCCTCCTTTCTCTTATCTGCTAAGCAGTCGCCGTCTGTCAATCCTGCGGCTCTCAACACTATCGCATCCTTCAATGTCCCCGGAGCAGGAAGACCCTCGGTGTCCCTCCACTCTTTACTGCCCATAATCTCTTCGCCAGGCTCTCCGTCAACCTCGGTATTCCACTCCCATCCGGCGCAATGATAAATGAGGCGCTCCATGCCAAGTTTGTCGCGCAGAGGCTGGGCGATAAGCCACCCGTAAAGAATCTTCAAAAGGAAGGGTACATGTGCAATCGATGAGCGACTGACGCCTGCGGTGGAGAGGACGATGACTTTGGGAAGTGGGGGTGTTTTGGGCATTGTGGTTAGAATGTTGAGCAGGGCTTGCGTTACGAGGTTTGGAGGAGTGATTTGGAAGCCTTTGAGGATGTTGAAGGTGGGTTTTCCGGCTTATAGGAGTTTATGATTAGCCGCAGTGAGGGAGATTCAAAGAAGGAGTTGGATTGCGTACTGTAGCCGAGGGTGAAGAGGAGAAGGTCAATGGGTCGTTCAGAGGATGCTTCTGCCCAGAGACGCTTGATGTCCTCTTGGACTAGGGCATCCCCCTTTACGAGACGTGCCTTTCCAGACTTGACGTATGTTTGGATCGCTTCGTTTTCGTCAAAGACAGCTGGGTTGCGTAGAAGGAAAGTCACTGTTGAGCCGCCCCCTAGTATTGGCGCACAAATGATCAGACGAAATGGTACCACAAAGTCATTAAACGGCTCACCGAGAAATCTGAGAGCAGAATGGTAGCCTATGTGACGAGAGCCACCAATAGAAAGTACGTTTAGGGCCATGAGAGGATAGACTGCTGAAGACTTGGCGCCCTCCGATAACGAAGATCGTTCTTTTATCTGTTTTTACCACAGCATCATTTGCAATGGTACACATCAGCCGCAGTAACATATGGGCAGTGCCACGTTCCTTTTTTTTCTGACGTGTTCGAGACAGGAAGGAGGAGGAGACACGCGTGTTCTCGGTTACAACGTCACTGACGGCAACTCCGGTACTTTCTGTCCACCCAATGTCCACCAGTCACCGGTCATGGCGCAGTACTCAGTCGTGACCAGCCAGGACCAGCCTCAAGGCATCTAGGGACTTACGCGTTTCTGACTAGACCTTAGGTTGTTTCTTGATACCAATCTAGTGATTTTCGATGAAAAACCTGGTGCGAAGCCGAGGTACCAGCCGCGAAGCTTTATTATTCCTTTTTACCGATGCGAACAGATCAAGTACTTACTGATTTTTAGGGGGATCGGCAGCCAAACCCGACACCGATTCTTCAAGCACACGCAGCCCACAAGTTTCAATGCCAAAAACTTGAAGCTTGAAGTCTCGGGGCCGTCTCGCAAATCTCTTCCTGGATTGGTTTCAGTGCGTCTCCGCCTCTGCAAATTTCTTCGGCTGGCTCTACTATTCTCCAACCTCTACTTTGTAAACGATTCTTTCAGGTATCTCCGACTCTTTTCAGTGACGTTCTTGGGTCGTGAATTGCAAATCATTGACATTCCGAATACCTGAGGGCCGATATACGTCATGTTTCCTTTTCGCCCTCACCTGTACTGTAGCAAGTTCAGGACCGGTGTGGGAAACTCGTCGAAAAGTACTCCGGTGTTGTTTTCGGTGGTGATTGCTGGGGTCGCAAAAGACTTCATCGTCCAATCAACTCATTGCAGATCAGAGAGATTTGTTGCAGATTGCTAGGTGGGTTTCTAACAATGTATCCCTCCTCCTCAACTAATTATGACAGTAAGATTTTAGGGCGCCAAATGTCTTATAATCAATCTCGCGTCCTTGTCGGCGTCGACGTCGACCTCCCGTTTTCATCGCGTCATTAACGGTGAAGCCGCAACTCATGTTTCGACGTGACGAAAGGATCCACACGCTTGTTTTAGCTACCGATTTGGACCATGATTCCGAGTACCCGGCAATCTCTGACAGGGGTAAATATCCGTTTTAGGACCCGGTGGTATCGGAAAGACTTTTTTTGTTGTTTCTGTGCTGCACAACACTAGCATTGAGGACGAATGAATTTTCTTCCAGCAGCATCTTCCCCTTACCGGCTCGCCGACGGGCTAGCAGTCGCACTCCAGATGAATACATCGCTGGGTCTATGTACATTCATCTGCGCGTTCGGACAATCCTGCAGCCTGACGGATAGTTGTTGCACACAGTCGGTTAGTAGGCCTGATAGGCCTGATAGTGACTTCCCAGTCATGTGAATGAGATCGCGTCCCTCGTGACCTCAACGCGGTCAACTGATTTCTACCGAGTGTTCCTCAGAGGCGTGAGGGGGGTTAAGGAGGGGGGTTAAGGAGGGTATTTCAGGAAGGACTTGGGATGAGTCTGCCATAAAGTTGCGCAGAAGACTCGGAGTTGAGAGATAATGTACATGATGTTGTTACACTTCTAGTCTAAACGTCCACAGCACTTTGATTGTGTATTCAAGTTGAAGTCAGGCCTCCTCTTCGACATGACGATCCGCACCACCACCCCGCCTGCGTGTACCCCTTTCCCTCCTCTCCGGCTCCTCACCCTGCACAGAAACAGCACTCAAGCTCGTCCCCATCTCATCCACCCTCATCTCACCCCATTCCTTCATCAACGTATTCAGTATCATCGCCAAATACACCAACCCAAGCACCAACACCCCCGTGATAGCCACCCGTGTACCCAAAACTGCTGTTGCGCTTGACGGTGCACGGGAGGAAGGATCGTTGCCTGATCCGGTAAGCCAAATGAATGAGAGGATGAATGTAATGAAGAAGAGCATTGACCTGTGGGGAAAGGAAGAAAGCATGAGGGCGAGGGTCAGCAAGGAGGGTAAAGGTAAAGATTACCAAGCCATCGACACCGCCGGCATCGCCAGTAACATCCAAACATTCCACCATATCGCAGTATTTGTCCTCCTTGCTTCCTAACACCAGCATCCCAAACAATCAAGTTGATCATTCTTTTTTGAACACAAAAACGTACCTCAGCCCACCTCGAAGCTCGATACATACTCCTCATAGTCCCAAACCTCACAATGTATATACACCCATACGAAAGACTCATCAGAGCACATATCAACGAGAGCAGCGCAGTGCTCCTCGTAATCAGGTCGTCGGCTGCTTCAGGGATTTGCAAGATTGCCAGAAGGGTCCTACAATTTTTTTATTAGCTCTGTTGTACTTGAAAGGGGAACAAAAAGAAACGCACGGAATCAATAAAGCAGAAACAAGATTCAATGTCTTCCACTCTTTCAATAACGAATTTATAAACGCCTCCCAATAATCAAATCCATTCGCTGCCGCACCCAGCACCCCTGATGTCCCTTGGTGTCCACTAAACCCAGACACCCATCTTCCAGAACCACCATGAAAAGGCGCCCCATTGGCAGAGTTAACTCCAGCCCCACCTCCACCCTGAGAATTCAAGTCCAACTCAACCATCCTCGCAGCCCTCAAAGAATACATCGCAGCCCTCGAAGAATACATCGCAGGGAACCTCAGCAGCAAAAAATTGTGGTATACCAGTCTGGGAAGGGTATTGCTCAAGAACAGACGTGCAGCTTCACAGAATGACTTGATAGAGGTGACGTTGATGAACTTCAAATTGGGGTTGTAGGAGCCGTTTGACGATGAATTGAAGGAGGGGGAGGGGGAGGTCCCTGGGCCTGAAATTGCGTCTAAGCCTGGGCCGGCGCCAGTCTCGAGGTCGACATCTAGAGGCGAGAAAGAGGAAGGGTGACGCCACTCTTCTGGTAAAAAGGAAGCCGTGCGCGACCGGGAGGGGGAGTGGGAGGGAGGGGGGAATCTGAAAGGCAAGTTAATGTTTGTATTTGGCCCTGTTTGCGGGTTTGGGTTTGGATCGTGACAGTCTGATGTACCAGGCGCGGGACTAGATGGCATGGGGTTGCTCCCTCTTGCTTGAAGCCGAAAGAACACTGGCAAAACAGTTTAACAAATTAGGAGTTTAAGAAGAGGTTAGAAGGCATACCTTGACCGACGCTTTGCGTAGTAGTCAACGACCCACTGCCACCGGTAGTATCAGAGGAAACTCCCCTGGGCATCCCTCCATCAGCAACAGACATACTGTTCGTCTCCGTATTCAAGCTTCCATCCCCCACCGCATGATTAAGATTCAGTGGGGTATTCAAGCTAGACTGAGAATTGGAGTTATTTGCCGAAAACGACCCGTGTTTCGCACAAATCGTCGTAATACCAAAATTCGTAAGCCCCGTCGACGTTATCGTGCCAGTGGTGTATATGGGAGACGCAGGGGGAGCGGAGAACTTGTCGGAGTCGGAGGGTCTGACCTTTGTAGAGAATTCTGTGCAGTCTTCGTATCGAGATTTGAAAACAAGAAAACAAGGAACGATGCTCACCTGGACTGGCACCTGACGTTCGACGCTGTTCTAAGTTGAACTTGTGCAGACCTTCAGAGTATGAGGATGATCATGAAGACTTTACGAGACGAGCAAGAATTTTCACCTCGAGCCATGATTGGCCTGCTGCCTTTTGCTGTGTTCACAATCTGCCCGACCTGCCCGACCGCCTCCACCTCTGGATCTGAGCTGTTTGTTAAAGTCGTCGCGAGGACGGGTTCGAAATCCATTCCAGTGATGGAGTGTTCTTGGTCTTAGTTTTGGTAAGGGTTGGAATGGGTTGGAATTGACGGTCTGATCTGCACGTGCCGAACTTTGCACTGCAATCTTACATGTAAGAGGCGCCGGGGGGTAATAGTGACGTTCACCTGAGAACACCCCCGCCCATTCGCCGCACTGCGCGACCCACTCCGCCTTGGTCAAGTGGATAGACTCCTATGCCAGCCAAAAAAAAAAGCCCGTTCCCCAGAGCCACGAAAACGAAGACGCGACCCCCAACTGGGAGGCTCATCGTTAACGACACATTGAGCACAAACTTCTTTCGAACCAACCATCCTCTCAATATCAGGCCTACTGACCTCCGCATCCTCAAACAGCGCATAGCGCGCAAAATATATCGCAAGCAACCTCAACAAAAGATTGAGGTATACTTGTCGAGGCAGGGCATCCCCTACGAACATGCATGCAGCTTCACAGAATGAATTGATAGAAGTGACGTTTGATGAACGTTGAATCGAGGTCGTCGCAGTTGTAAGGGCCATTTCATAATGAGTTGGAGCTGGAGGAAGGGGAGGAGGGAGAGGTCCCTGAAATTGGAACCTGGCTTATGCCGTTCTCGGGGTCGAGGTCTAAATGGGGGGAAGCGGGGAAGGAGAGATCCTTGAAATTGAAACTTGGCTTACGCCGTTTTCGGGGTCGAGGTCGTAACACGAAGACCAGCTCAACCGTATATGCGTACGCCGCTGACGCGGGTTACAGGCACTAAACCTCGCTTCCACAGGAGCACCGTGGTGCGCTGTACAGTGACGGTGTAGCCCAGCCAACCACTGTTGGAAGATACGTAAAAGGAAGCTGCACGCGACCGGGAGCGGGAGAGGGGGATCTGGAATTCATGTTTATGTTTATGTTTGGCCAGACGCCCCAGGATGTGTACCTCTACCTCTTTGCGGGTTTAGAGGGTCTGGTGTCAACGCTGTTGATAGGGATTGGATGGTATGGGATCGCTTCCCCCTGCTTGAAGCCGAGAGCCTAACGCTGTGGCACAACAGTTTCAATATCAGGACCTTGAACTTGAAGAGAGGTAGGAAGACATGCCTGACCGACGCTCCGCATAGCGAGCGACCCAGTGCCACTAGTACTATGAAACGAAACGCTCTCCCCCTCCCTCTTTATCGGCCGTACGAAAGTTGATGGACAGGCTCGTCAAATGGTTTAAGGAAGCAGGATTTCATTGTCAATGGCCTCATCCTCGCCCGCGGAAACGAATGACTTGTCCCCGCATTCAAACCTCCATTTCGTTAAGATTCAGCGGGGGTATACAAGCTAGGCTCAGAATTGGGGTTGTTCGCCGAAAACGACCCGCGTTTCATCCCAGTCGTCGCAAAACCAATTCGTAGGCAACATCGACGTTATCGTACCAGTGGTGTGTATGGGAGTCCGTGAGGAGTGTAGACCTTATTGGACTCGGAGGATGTGAGCTTTGATGAGGGATCTGGGTACATCAAATAGGTTTTGGGCTGAGAGTTGAAATGTTAGGTTAGGCGGTGAGGGCTCACCTAGACTGGGTTGACTCTGAGTATGAGTACCAGTATGAAGGACTTTGATGACTCTCACCTCGAGCCCTCCGCCCCTCCATCTCCACCTCTGCATCTGCTCTCTGTTGTAGTCGGGAACGGGACGGGTTCGTAACCCATTCAAACAGTGTAAACATGCAAGCAGCAAGGAGCCTTTAGCGCCCGCAACCGTCCCAAAAGACACCGAGGGTACAAAAGGCAGTGTAACGGAGATAGCCCCGTAGTTTGTTTGGCTTGGTTACAATAGTTGAGATGCGCAAGCCAAAAGTAATTTGCGGCAGACTACTGGTGTTTGTAGCTGCTATTACATAATAGCAGGTGGCTATGTGCTTATGTGATAGCAGGTGGCTATGCATATGCTTATGTGATAGCAGGTGGCTATGCATATGCTTATGTGATAGCAGGTGGCTATGCATTTGCTTATGTGATAGCAAGTGGTTATGTAATCTAGCTCTTGACAGCCTACTTGTCACTTCTACAATACTTCTGCCCTCTCTGCAGCCTTCTACCACATTTTTACACCATATAAAATCGAAAATATATTGAGATTATTACATAAATGTGAGCTATCACCAAATTTCTATGCATTTTACTGTTTAAATTGTTAAATCAGCAACATCAGTTGAAATCAAAGTTTTGATCAGTTGCATCTGGTCATACTACTTCTCTTTCAATATGGCTGGTGTGTTCCTTGTATTCTTGCTTGTTTGGATGGCTGTATAATTATCTGGTAGATGGGGATTCTGATGAATTTTTCCATTTTTCTGCTGATGACTATATCTTCTCCAATGTTACTGAAGCAGAAGCCATTGCCTTATCTGGGTAAGTGCTCTCTCTTGCAAAAAATACCACTCATTGACATCTTACATTTATCAGTGGTACTATTTTGCTACCAGTTCCTGACTCACCTCCAGCTAGATCTGCAGAAGTTGTCCTCTCTCCAGAGTTGGAACCTTCTATGTCTCCCTTCAACCATGATTCAGTTCCCTTCTTCAGTGCTCTCTCTATTCAGAATTTGGTACCATCTTCATCTGACCATGAGATTATGGGTAGTTTAGATACAGTCTTTTCCTCTGGTCTGGAACTGGACCTACTCACAAGTTCTGCTGGAGGTAGTAATTCTTCTGTCTCTGTTTCTGTTTCTGGTCTTGGATTAGATGTCAACTCTATTCCTGGTCTGGGACCAGATGATAACCCTATTCCTGGTCTGGGACCAGATGATTACTCTATTCCTGGTCTGGGACCAGATGAGATCTCTACATCTGATCTGGAATTAATTGAGAATGACTCTGCTGATAATGATAGCATCATAAATCAGCTCTCTCAGTCTGAGATAGTTAACACTGAGCAATCTGCACCAGATACCTTAGCACCTTCTAAGCGATCTAGAGGACGTCCACGTACCCGACCATTACCAGATCCAAATGCACCAAAACGCCCTCAAGGGAGGCCTAAAAAATATCAAGATGTACAGGATACTCTGGATGATGCTGGATCTGCAATGTCTAGTAGTGAGATGACTGCAGAAGAAAGTAGTGCAAATAAGCAAAAAAAATATAAACAACCTCAGCTAAGAGATCCTAATGCTCCTCGTGGGCCTGCCTTCACATCAGTCAGTGCCTGGGTTTCCAGTGCTACTAGTGCACCACAGTCACCTCCACATTTGCCACTTTCACCTGTGGCACCAGTAACAACAACAGAACCACCACCAGTCCGTGTTATTATTTCAGAGCCAGACATTACTGGAATTGATAACAATGAAGATGCTCTTGATGCAGTGCTTGGAGTGGAAGATTTTATCTTTGACAAGCCATCTGATGATATTGACAAAGATCTTGATAATGAAGATGACTTCATAGAATCTGAAGAAATTCCAAAGCCAAAGCATACTCGTGTGAAACCACCCAAATGGTTTTCAAATGTTCTAAAAGAAAAACTCCAAACTGTTGAAAAGCGTGACAAGCTTGGAAAATACTCATTCTATGATGAGCATGAAAGCTTTTGGCTTCCACAGAAATCGTCCTGGTTCAAAATGATGAAAGCTAAAATTCTGGGCCCTGAACTATTGTATGAGCAGAGATGGTTTTTCTGGGATCCAATGCAAATGACTAGAATTAAGTGTCCAAGAGAGAGATGTAACTCTTGGTTAACTAGGCATAATATTTCCAAGAGGCCTCGCAGATGTGTTGATTTAAATGATGGATTTTGGATGATTGGTGCTCGGTACAAATGCCCAACCTGCAAGAATAAATCACAGAAAAAGACTGTCACATTCATGAGTTGGGACTCAGATATAATAAAAAGTCTTCCAAAAGCATTGTCTGCAGAATTCCCAATTGTTCTGACCCACCGCAGTGGAATGACAGATGGACTTTTTTCACTGCAGTGCTCACTACTACATAAAGGCTTGGGAACACAACAGTTCAGAGATATCCTCAGAGTTCAACATTTGCGTCGATTTGATCAGTTACAAATTCAGTACCTGGAGTTGATTGATTATACAAGAGCTGCATCTCCATGGACAAATATGATTTTTGGTGCTTTTTCAAGCTTTGATGATGCAGCAGGCTTTGCTGGTTATATACCAAGTTCTCAATGGTTCAGGGACACTTTTGATAAGTTTGTGGAATCACATCGTCCTCGAATTGACCAGTATATGGCAATGCTACCTGCTAGAATTTGTGCAATTGACCATTCCCACAAAATAACAAAGCATATTATTTTAGCCAATGGAGTGTCTATCTTTGTGGGCCTTTTGACAGTTACCAATGAGCTTGGGCAAATACGAGTACTAGCTCTGGTAGCTACAAAAGCACATGCTCAATTTGAGTATGCACTCAAGCAGATGCTAGAGTCATTGAAAATGTATGGGCATGATGAACCATGGATTTTTTATACTGATAACATCAGTGATAAAGCCTTCCTAGAAAAATGCTTTCCATCCTTGAGACGAGGCATTACCCCAATTGACAAATTTTCTGAGCTTCCAGAATTTCAAATACCTACCCATGTTCAAATTTTTGAAAAATCCTCAGTTAGCCAAATTGAAATTGCTCTTGCTACAATTCAGGAGCTATTAATTGATTTACCAGAAAGTGAAAATGTTTTTATTGGATTTGATCTTGAGTGGAATGTAGATATAACTCCTGGAAAAAGCAGGCAGGGAAAAACTGCAGTTGCTACAATTGCATATGACAATACCATATATCTGCTTCAGATTGCTCGGCTTCATGGAAATAAATTTCCAAGAGCTTTGACCAATTTTCTTCTGGAACCCCGTATCATCAAAGTTGGATGTAGAATAAAAGGTGATCTACAGAGACTTCAGAAGGAGAGTGGTTCAGAAAGTGAATTTTCTGGATTTATTGAGCTAGCACATATGGCTAAAGCATGCCGAGCAAGTCAAAATGCCAGAGTTGGGTTAGCTGAATTATCTTCATTGGTACTTAAGCAGCAGTTGCCAAAAGATAAAGCTATCCGTATCAGTGATCAGTGGGATAATGAAGTGTTATCTGAGGATCAGGTTTGCTATGCTGCCAGAGATGCATATGCTTCATTACAAATATACAAGAAACTGAAAGTATTAACAGAACTTGGAAGCGTGCCAGAAAATGCACCACCTGGGTTTCTGGTTGATATCTATCAAAGTGATTGTCAAAAGCTAATCGCAACTGGAGCTTGGGTATCAGTAGTTTCTGATGCAACTTCAATGTGCATAGTTGAAGTTAAAAAAATTCATGTTCCAGCTGCAATAATCGAGCACCACCAGTGTACACTAGCAACCCTTGGCCCCCCACCTTTCAAAATTACTTGTCGACGGAAACAAATTCACCGTGCATCAATGGAAGATATACAGGTGGCAGAAATTAGTTCATCTCTTCAGGGTGAAACTGAGTCTACCACTGAAGTTTCAGATAATCCAGACTTTTCTGAAAAAGCAATAGAAAATATTTCCAATGATGAAAGTTCATGGTTAGCTGATGTTGATGATGACTTAGTCATGGAGTCAAATTTTAAAACACCAAAAGCCTCAGATGAGACAAGTAAAAACACTGGTGAAAGGATTTTGGTTGAGTTGCAGAATGAAACATTGGAAAAACATGTGGCTGGGAAAGAGTCTGGTAGTGGTATACCCAGTCGTGTCTTGAAAGATCCTTGGCATGCATTTGACATGTTAAAAATTTCAAAATCTCATGGGCTTCGAAAAGAGTTTGCTTGTGCTCTTCATGATGCACTCTTTATTGTAAATCCCAGTGATAAAGCCAAAGTCAATGCTAGGTTGAAATTTGAAGGATCATCTTGGGAAGAGAAACTCAAGTATCATCCAAAATCACTTTGGCCCTTGGTAAGAAGAACTATTCCACCTCCAAAAGACTTGTACAAGATAGTGGAGACTTTGTTTAAAACCTATGGATCACTTAAGGATGCTACTACTGGCCAGCCACTGTTTACTGCAGCCACATGGAAAAGTGCAAAGAGCATTCTCAAATTGATTGAGGCTGGCTATCTCTCTGATCCACCAGGAATACCACTATACTATGAAGTTGGTCAAGATCGAAAGGACAATGGACTTCCAGTCTGGCGTTGTATGAGAGGAACAAATACAACAGAAGGAGGAGTTCACCACTCAATTCGTGCAGCATTTCCAGACTCATGTATCTCTGCCCGTCATGCTGACAATCTACTTGCTATATTTCAACTACATCACAATATAACTGTTGGTACAAGAAATTCAACAGGAAAAGAGTATGATGGTCATTTTGACATTTGGATGATTGATCAGCTTCAAATATTAGCTGAAAGAATGCGAGATAGAGTACCACGTTCATTTGAAATCAGAGGATGGATAAATGGTTTAATGTATGCTCCAACAAAAGAGGTCTCTGGGATTCTTCCTATTCCTGAAGAAATTAGATTCAAGTCAGCCATGCAACCAATGATGCCTGAGCCTCCAGTGAAAAAAGGTCATTGGTACTTGGCATTGCGCCAAAGTACAAAATATGCTGTTATGTCCATCCATACTGTTGCAGAGAAACAACTGTTTTCAAAGCTTATGCGTGAGCATCCAGCATTTAATCAGGAAAACCAAGATCCTGATTGGAAAAAAGCTGTAATTGTATGGAATGGTAATCATGCAAAGGGCAATGAAAATGATATTTTTTATAAGGTATGTTCTCTAGTATGACTTGTAGATTGATGCTGACTTATAAATTTTATAGCTTGAGGAGCATCTTGTGTCCCACTTTCACACATGGAAAACTACCATAACACAAGTATTAGTTACCTTACCCCACTAATACTGAGCCCCCCGACCATACAAACAGACCATAGTTGATGGTGCCTGCTGATGAGCCCATGGATCAGTTGACCCCATCAAAGGTGGACCGGCCATCAAGACTCTCTTAGGACTTGTACTGTGCATCGGCTGAGAAGTGTACCCCATGAATTGACATAGCTAAAAATGCCTTGGATCCTGGGTCAACCGATCTCTTCATGGATTGGGCTCAACATGTGTCATGGGTCAGCTGAAGAGCTCTAAATCCCATGCATTGTGGATCAGCCCACAGCCGTCTCATTTTTATTTGCCAAGTTTACCTCGGCTTTTCATTGCCGGTCATCATGCAGTTTACTGGGTCGGGTCCATCACCTACCAAGAAGCCGAGCACGGTGACATGGTCAGTCAGCTAGTACCCCATGAATTAAATATGCCTTGGATCCTGGGTCAACCCGTCTCTTCATGGAATGGGCTCATGTGTCATGGGTCTGCTGAAGAGCTTTGAATCCCATGCAGCGTGGATCAGCCCAACCTGGTCCCATCCAGTTGACACTATACGGCCGAGTTTCGTCTTCACTCAGGTTTTATTTGCCAAGTTGCTCAAACATTACCTCGGCTTTTCTTTGCCGGTCATGGTCCAGTATTCGGTCATGCAGTTTACTGGGTCCATGACTTCCCAAGAAGCCGAGCACGGTGACGTTCA